>NW_010414341.1:92360-95130 GCF_000710305.1 Buceros rhinoceros silvestris
GGAAAGAGTTAACTAGAGCATTTATGGAGGCATGTTTGTGTGTTTGTTTGTTTGATTGATTTAGTTTTAGCTTTTTGATCCTCACAAGATTTATAAACTAGTACTATCAGTCTTTTTGAAGATTTGTTCTAATGATACTCATTTTTCATTCAAAGCTTAAAGCCTCCAAAGCTAGAGAGAAATACTGACCTCAGGGGCCTTTAGATCAAGCCCACATTACATATTATTTTTTAATAGAATAGTATTAAGTTATCACTTAGGTACTTGTAACAGCAGAACTGTATTTTAAGTAAGGTGGAATTAAGGTATTTTCTAGTATTTTTCAATTTGTCCTGCTACAAAATAGTGAAAATTGGAAAGAACCTGCAAACTGTTACATGTGAATTTTCTGAAAAGGTACCTACTGGTTTGCAGTGTCCTGCTCCCAAAATGTTGTAAATGTTCTTTTACATTTGGCTTGCCATGTTTCTAACAATTTTACTACTTCTAGAGCAGTACTGCTATGTGAAAGTATCATGATATGATATGGATATTAAGGATACCAATAACGGGATCAGTCAATTCAGTATCTTCTCTTTTCCATATAGACCAGACCATCCGTTGTCAAGAGCTACGCAGGAAATTCAGGTCAAGAAATACGGGTCAATATTTACAATGTACATTTTAGGGTTTCTGCAGTTATTTTAACATGATTGGGACTTTTATTAACTGGTGCTACGTAAATGTGACTGGACTATAGCCCATGTAAAATATATGTAAAGGGAGAAGGTGCCACTGTCAAACTGATCTGAGACTTGTATTTATAATGAATTTATACTTGTACGTTTTATACTTATAGATAAGCTTTGTATCCATTTTGATTTCATAAAGAGCAATTACCACCACCATAAAATTCATCAGACAGTAAGAGGCTAAAGTTTCCCCATGGCTTTCCCTGCTTCACTGCAGGACATTTAGAAAACATCACCTTGTAAGTGACAATTCATTAGTGAAAAAGATAATTAGAAGGTACCATACTGAGCACTTCACTCACTGGTGACAGCTGTGCCACTCCCATGAATAACGGGGTCTGCTGGGCAGAAAATCTGACGTGCCTTGATTTTTCACTCTTTGCGGGAATCTCAGAAGCACCCGATTGTCATAGTCTCTTACATCTGCTCTATAAGCTGAACTGTAATAATGCAAAAAAGAGACGTAAGAGTGTGCAAGAAACACTTTAAAGAACACTTTGTATTATCTCAGAAGTAACTAACAGCACAGGTCTTTTCAGCCCCCTTAAACCTCATGCATTGGAGACACGCAAGAATTCTACATGATGTGCTCAGAAGTGGCTAAGGTCAGACTGAGACCCGAGTAAGACTTAGATCTGCTTCTAATAATATAAACAGGAGTCTGACCACCGACTCTCTGCCTCTGTCTCTGAAGCAGATCACTGCTTAGCTGTAAAATTACCCTTATACCAAAAATACAATTTCATTGCTTGCTCTTAACCACAATAACTCACTGTGTGTGTGAGATCACACAAAAGATGTTTGCTTCTGTTGTAAAATATATGCCTGTTTCACATAGCTGCTATCTACAGTCTTTCTAAATAATGGAATATTTCAATCAATTGATAGCCAGCAAGAGCACTGTGATTAGTCTTCACTGAAAAGTTAGCATAAAAAGTACTGCTTCTTATGCCGTGTTTTCTTTTTCCAGCAAGTGAATAAAGAGCGTGACCCTGGAAACAGTCTGACATCAATTAATAATGCTGGTAAATAAATAAATCTGTTTTGCATGATAAGGTATCAAACAAGTTAAAAAGGTTAAAAACAGCCATGCTGATTTCTTTCCAAACAAAACAGGAAAAGTTCCTCTTTGCCAACTGGACAGGACCTAACTTCATAGCAAAGCTGTTATTTCAACACGTTTAAAGACTTGGAAACACTTTTCAGAGAGATTTCAGGCTAAGGAGACATTACAAGGCATAGGCCCAAAAACAATTAGGATGTTATAATTTTAATAGTAACTTGTGCTGTTTAAGAATAGGGGTTTTTTAACGGAATACGATGTGATCTGGTTGGACTGGAGGTGGGAGATGAAAATCACTAGATTAAAGTCATTTTTTAGGTGCTTCCATTTTGCAAAATTCAGATGTGTTCAAATGAGCCTGATAATAGAAATATGCAGTATAACTTTTCACAAAATGTAGGTTCTTCAAAGCATCTGTAGTTACGTGCACACCCTGCTATCTGCCACAGGCTTAGAAGAAGGTTACAAACTGGGATATGTTTCCTTCAGCACTCCAGCCTCACTTTTCTGCACTCTTCACCACTTCGTCGGGTTCTCTGCAGTGGGTGCACAAGAATCCACAGTGAACAGGCAAAAGCCGGGGTGATGCCTACCTTGCCAGGCAGTTCTCCTCGGCAGCACATCTCAGGTTATACATGGACATCCTCTGGACATACGTGGACGCCTGGATGTAATAGGGATCCGGGACTAAGTCAGGGAGACCTGCAGTTCATCAAACCAACCACATAACAGCAAGATCAACCCAGGACACGTCTGCAAACACTTGGCTTCCATCCCAGTCGTTAGGAGCCGTCGCTTTACTGGGTACCCCTGCCCCCCCATTTAGCTTGCTCTCCCTTTTTCTCAGGCCCTTCGAATTTCCACGACGCCCGGACGGCCGCGGTGGGCTTCCCTCCGTGCCCCCTGCAGCTCGCCCCCGATGCCAGCCGCGGGGACTGCCTTCCACCGGGCTTCCCGTGGGCCAGGGGCCGTGCAG
>NW_010414342.1:0-235 GCF_000710305.1 Buceros rhinoceros silvestris
ACCCCGCTCGGTGATGGAGGGCTCTTTCTGGGAGAGTGGGAGAAAGCAGGCAGCCACGCGTGTCCTGCTTCCATCGTGTCTGCCCTCTCCCAGGCAGCTGCGAGCTGCTTCTTCCGCAGAGAGCGAGCCAGGTCCTTCTGCCTCTCTTGGGTGCTCTCGCCCCAGGTGCCTCCAGGTCTTGAGGTTACCCTTGGGAAGGAGCCAGGTCCCGAACTGCTTATGGCAGGAGGGCATG
>NW_010414342.1:526-3899 GCF_000710305.1 Buceros rhinoceros silvestris
TCTCCTCTTGCAGGAGGGTGGGGAAGGCAGGCAGCCTTTGGAGGATGGTGCCTGTAGCTCTGGGCTCAAAACAAAGCAGGGCCAAAGCCCTGAGCAGCGAGAAAGATCATTGGAGGAGCTTCTGGGCCTGTGCAGCCTGCTTTCATCTCCCCAAAGGTGCATTTTACATGGAACAGTGAAAATCTGTTTCCCAAGACACACAGTAATTCCTCTACTGAAATCCTTCTTTAAATTTAAATACGGCTTTAAATTTCGACACTGACAAAATAGAAATGCCAGGGAGATTTTGGTTGTATTTTGATCTAACCACAGGTAAAACAAGGTCTGTATTTTAATCTTCCCATTGCTGCAAGGGGCGCAATCTTTGGATAGGAATGATCAGAATGCACCTGGCTGTTCAGAGGAGAAAGTTAGTGGCTGTAATTTAAACAAAAATTTAGAGCATAGTTATCAGATTGGGCCTTAAAGGTTGTAAGTAGCTACCTAAGTATCTTAATGCATGTAAATAAATACATGTAAATAAATGTCTTAATCCATACTACTTTGTTTCTGGTTTTTTGAGCTCCTGTGATATGTGTATCAACTACTCATTCTCCTGGGGAAAAAATACATTAATCTATCCTGTAGGCATACAGATTTTTTTCTTCTTTCCCCCATTAAAAATTTCTCCAAACTTTTTGATTATTTACACACATGAAAAAGTTATTTGAGCAAGACTGAAGACCAGCATGAACTGGTAATTTCTTGTGCATGTGTTACAGCACTTTTGTTGCTGAATCTGTACCCCACGCGCAGCAGTAAAACAGAAACGAAGCAAACTGCCACTTTGTATGAGGTTTTAAAATCTTAGGAAGCATGTCCACAGGACGATGCATAGTTTCTGCTCCTGTAAGGAGTGTACATAATGGATGCTTGTGTGTGTGTAATCAAAGCAGACAGAGGTTGCTTCTTAATTTGATTTTAACAGATACAACATATTTATTAAAATGGAATAGGAAAATAATTTGATGGCCTTTTAATACTGTTCTTTGACTTGTGATAAAAATAAAATTCCGCAATTTTATCCCAAACATCCTGTTTACAGAGGCAGGCTATGTTTAAAGTGACAGTTATGAAATAATGATTATCTTTGTTTTACCTGCCAATAAACTCTTGCAGAGTTATGATTGCATCACTACTCCCTGATATGACCACATTTACAACCTCACTCATCTACTAGCACTTTTATCATCATGCTGCCTTCTGCAGTTGTCACTTGTTTTGATACTTGTCCAACAGGTATGAAGTAGACTTTACATCCTACTTTAATCTCTATTACTGTATGTTAAATAAAGAAAAATAAAAATATTTTCCAAATATTTTTAATCCCCAAAGGAAAGATCACACACCATGTGTTTTATTTTAAAAGTATATAAAAAAGGCTTTCTATGGTTAAAAACATTGGTAGTACTAAAAGAAACTCCATTTGGCACATTTACATTCTACGGTTTGTAGATATCTTTAGGACAGCAGAATACAGTCCACACGATCGCTAACTGCAGCAGGAGATAAAGCTTTCTCAGAATTTCTGACGATTTGTTCTTCCAGAGACTCAGTGCAGGCATCTGAGCTTCAGTATCATAGTTTATTTTATCTGAGCTAATGATTCAGTGCAGCCTTTCTAATTTTGCTTGCACTGATTTAAAATTCTGAATAGTTGTTTGAACTCCTAATGTTGGGCTCATAGACTGAAGTTCAACCAGGTAGCAACTAACAGCATCCAAACACACATTCGTGAATCGCCGCCTGCAAAGAAAGCGTAGAATAATGAGGTTCTTTTTATTTCTGTATTATTAGAACTAATCTTAAATAAAATGTGAGTATTCTGTAATGGAATAACTTATCAGCAAGACATATCTGCTAATTTTAAGTATTTATTAGAAAAACTGATTTTTCAAATCTAATGCTTGTGACATAATGAGAAAATGCTTGAGACATGTTGGGAAAAAAAATGATTCATTACTATTTATCTGATTTAAACGTAAGCAATAAAACATGATACAGTTAATAGCAATGTGAAATATTTAACCTTTAGTTATTACTTTAGATATGAATATAATCAATGTATTTAACTTAGATGGCAATTTAAATATGTAAAGTTAGTACCAAATCATGACAATTTAGGTATTAGTATCTAAACAGATATTAAAATTAGTCAACAGTCGCTCAAGTTATAATTAGAGTATTTAAATCAGCTAACCATAAAAGACCCGAAAAAGTGTGAAAAGATAGATCTAAAATATGTGAGCAGGGGATATTTACATGTGTATTTTCAAGCGAAACAGAAAAAAATATCATTTGAAGCGTTACCAAGACCTCGTCTAGTTCTGCCAGTTGTTTCCAAGACAAGATAGTTCTGACTGAAATATGTTAGTCTGTTCACCGAAGTTGCCAAAGGTAGAGATTCCATTATATGCAGGCAACTTGTTCAAGTACACGGCTTTTCTTTTATCTAGAAACCTTTTCTAACATTAAACTAAATTCTTTCCTGTTTCAGATTAAGGTGGATTTTAGTCTTGAAGAGTGATTCATCACCAACCTCTTAAAAACAATCCGGGCAGATCTATTCCCGTGTTTATTCTTCTCTTTTTCAGAATAAAAGAACCCAGTGCTTCTGGGCTTTCTTCACTGAGCAGTTCACATTGTTTCAGTCACAAAATGTCTGATTCTCATTTTTCCCCACTGCCCCAGATTCCCCAATTTGTCTGTACTACTCCTTAATCATGTTGCCAAAATTTTAAAAATAATCCTCTTAGTTCCTCATGACTCTTCAGTGAAGTGGAGAAAAATTATCTTTATTCAAGTAGTTTATACTAAAGACCTACAAGTTTCTACCAACTGATTCTGAATGAGGATTCTCAGTAAGAAATACTAAATTCACAGAAAGGAAAAGAAGAAAAGCTTTGGGGATTGAAGTAAAATGCTTTAGGATATTTTATATCCTTCACTATTTATTAACATATAGTTGCCTTTCTTACCTCATAAGTACTCTGCCTGGGTCGTGTACATATCCTGATAATAATACATGAATACACTCTAAAAGATGCAAAGGCTTTTTCATTCTATTCCAATATGGGTCCTAAAAAAAAAAATTCCAAAATATTAAGGAAACAAGGAGACAAAAAAAAAAAGTGTGTGTGTACATACAAACTGCCAGCTGTGGTAATTATTTATTCATTGTAACAAAAATGTAAAGAGATGGGAAATCTATCTCAATCTATATTTAAGTACTATTTTGACTTTTCAATACTAAAACATGCATGGATTTAACTCAGTTTTCCATTACCTAAGAGCCTGTAAAGTAATAGATTTCAGGAAGTTCTGAATTCCCTAC
>NW_010414342.1:3969-27133 GCF_000710305.1 Buceros rhinoceros silvestris
TCCCTACACTGTAAAGAATCTGGGTACAAGGAAGCAAGTTTGTTTTAATTCTGTTTAAGCCTGTTCTACAAACTAAAAATTAAAATGTGATTTCATATTCTTTATGCCTATTGCATCAATAGATTAGAAAAGCTGCAGTAATATAGCAAATTTTATTCATTAATAATAAACAAATTAAATTATAGATTCGAGATATGCTGTTCCTTCTCCAACACAACAATTCTAACCCCACTTAATCCTAAATCAGCTTTAGGTGAAGTAAAAGGATTAACTATTTTCCTTGTACTTTAGGATTGAAGTGAATAAAATCAACAGGGAAAAAAAAAACCCCAAACACAGCAACATAGCAGTAAGAGTCCCTGACTGAAAAAAAGCTACAAAAAAAAGCTATTAAGTTGATACTTTGACGTATCACACATTATTTTACGTTTCCCACTAAAGACAGACCTTGATAGAAGTTGAAAATAAGATTTTTATTTTCTGGCTATTTTCCTTACCCGTGCTTTAAACAACTGGTCATATACTTCAAGCAGTCTTTGCAATGGCACTCCAATTTCTTGCATGGTATACGTTACGAAACCAACATCCCAGTTCAAAGTGCAGACCTGTTGCTCTAGAAACTGCACTAAAAAATCTGGAAAAGAAAAATGAGAAGTTTAGATTCCAGCTTGCTAATGGAAGTCTAGCAAAGAAAGGCATATGAAAGGGATTTACTCGCAGGTTTAATCTTCTGTCTTCCACTCAGCTTGTACCTTTCTCCAGTGGAGCACATGTAACAGTTTACCCCATTCTGCACTGAGGGAAGGATATGCAAAATAGAACTAGCTCCCAAAGGTGGTATTCAGCTATCAGCAGTGCATGATAGGAATTACTCATGCTAAGTACTTTATTACAGCCCTGCCATGGAACTATGCTGTTAAGGAAAGTTCTCAGCACAAAAGAACATACTATCATGTCATTTCCCAGAACAGCCAGCAACTCTACTGCATCTTTTATCATGCTTAAGTGTCAGTAACAATTAACAATATATTGCTCAGCACTAAATGTTCTTCTACAGCATTTCAGTATTGTGAAAGAACATTCAGTGCTGAGCAACATATTTTCCAGGTTTTATATAATACTAAATTGTTGAAACGTGACTGTCTCAAAAGCAGAAAGAAGCTCCAGAAAGTACCAAAAAATTTCCTGAAATCTCTTTTTAGGATCTACCCCTGCAGATACAGTAGATACTTGAAAAGACAGCAGATACATGTGGCTGCCTAAAATCCTATTATACGTATAAGTACATATTTTTACTTTGTACTTCGATACAAATTCTATAAAATGGGATCTGCACAGCCATTCAAAAATAACTGTTGCTGACTTCTAAGCTTCATTTACGTCCCTTTCAGGATGGAAAACTGTAGATGCTGGTTAAATCCCTATATAAATTCTAGGAAGAACTGCACCTGTAAAAACTGCTAAGGTTTTCTAATCATACAAAATGATTAGGAATTGTATTTCTACTTTTTGTCTAACCTGCCTCTCCTCAATCCATCATCAAAGTCACTGTAATAATGAACAAGTATCTTAATGCTAATTTCCCAGATTAAACTGAAAATAGTACCTCGCTACCCTCAAGATCAACTTCATCACTAGTAACAGTTTAAATTGTTTGTGAAATTTTTTGCTGTAGCTTAAGAAACGAATTACTACAGTAATTATGTATCACAAACATCAATATTCTTTCCTTTTAGATTTTTAAAAGAGACATTTCTTAGGTTAAAAATTTTTTAACAGGCTAAAAAGAAGCTGAGACTCATTCATGTAATGCATATGTTTATTTACTATGCAGGCTAAACAACTTGCCTAAAGGAAAGTAACGAGGTGTGCCAGCATATATCTTCCCAAGCAATACCATCTTCAGACTAAGTGCTTGCATTCTGTCAGCGGGGCTCAGGGACACACTATCGCTCAGCTCTGAAAGCGAAAAGAAATCATTTAGAGAGAACTTCAGGAAAAAGTTTCACTGCTACACTGAATTACTCAAATTTACTACTAACACATGAAAATCTTACACTATTGTCAGTGCAAAATCAGCATGTGCTGGTGAAAATACAACTTTTTCTAGTGTGGACGCATCTGTACTCACAGATTTTTATGTTTCCTTGAAGTTCTATGCACATCTGCTTAAAACCCCCCAAAATAAACAAACAAAAAAATCCCAAACCCCAATGCCAAACCCAACAACAAACCCACAAAAACCCCACTACCACCTAGCTTTTCCCTCAATTCACTGTCAATGTTATTTGCACAGTGGCGGCTCTGACCACAAAATCCAAGAGAAAAAAAAAAGGCAAGAGAGAGTCATGGTAAATGGTGCGGCAGATTATCACAGCTGAGTGGTGAGGCTTGCAGAGCTGTGCCCACTACTCCACTTTTCTATAAATGGAAAACTCCCTTACACTCCTGTCAACATTATAAAAAACCCACTCAACTCCGTGAAGGTTCTTCAATCTTCGTCATGATAAATTTAACATTTTTCTTATAATTTCCTAACAGTGAAACCGTCAGGCAATGTCACAGGTTTCCTGAAGTCCATATATAATGGCACCAAGGCCATGAAGGGATGAAACAACTTCTTAAACTTAATCTGGAATGTGATTATTCAAGACATGCATGCAATATGGTCCAACATCTATGTAAAAATATTAGTCTTCTGTCCTTTAGGCACACAAGCCAAAGGTCAATGAACTACTAGTTCACTATAGTTACCAAATATATTACAGAATAGCCCCGAAAAGATGCATCTCACTTGGACAGCCCATCAGTATTAGCACAGAGCCAGTCTTTAAAGCTTCAATGGTACCGTTTTATTCTGTAGTTCTAGCGTATTTCACTCCTAGTCCATTAAGACCTACCTTTCTCAATGATTTCTTGCCAGAGAGTTTGAACCAAGATAGGATCAGAATGACCCGCACAATGTATAATTGCAAGCTTACACTCTGAGAGCTTAAAAGGCTCAGCAAATTCTCCATACAGCTGAAAGAAAAATTAACAGGCTTTACATTTCAAGTAAGATAAAAAAGAAATTTCAGAAAATCACCTTTTCTTTCTTTGGTATGGTAGATATCAGACTAGTAAAGATACAACTTAAGTAACTGTCAAACACTAAATGATTTTTTTTTTTACTTCATTTAGCTTCCCTTCTTAAATATGATTCCCAATTTTATATGAAGTTATAATTAGTGCCATTAATTTTCTAAGAATTTTCACAATAAATGAAGAAATCTAAGAGACTTAATAAAGATGGTAAACACATGGAAGAAATTAAAATACTAAAGATTAAAGGAATATCAAAGTAGAGAAAAAGATGGTCTAGGGCAACAGACATTCTGAGATAAGGAATGCCAAACTGTCTATTACTTTTCCAAGTCAGCACAGGATCACACTTTGCAAAAGACCACCCCACCCCCATAATGTGATAAACAGACTTTTAAAACAAAGAATTTTAATCACCTTGGTTATATCCATCAGCTCAGCATCAAGCTGGGAAATTGCATCTTGCACTGAAGAATGATGAGAATACTGCCGCTGTAATGTTTCTTGTATTTGAAGCTGGATCCTTGAAACCTTGTTTAAAACGAAAAATAAAATATTTCAAGACTAGATTAATTTAATCATAGCTTAAGAATTAAGTGGTTTACATGTAGAAGTGTTACTGTCTTATACCTCAGAGTCCCCTACCAACTGCATAACTTTGCCATGTCAGGAAGAAAGCACAGAAAAGCATTTCTACAGAACTGGTACTGAAAACGTCATTGTGCCAATGAGACAAAGTGAAATAATGCATTTACAGTGTAGCTTAGAATTTTTTCTTACTTCCATTTTCTCCTGTAGTTCATGTAGGAATTCTCCATCTGCAGCTATAGGAGATACGGCAGTGGAACTTTTGGCACTCAAAATGGCACGTGCAATGTATTCAAGACGCTGCTGAAGAGAAATTTCTGAACTGCAAAACAAGTATTAAAAATAAAAGATACTTAATGTAATTATTTGAGTGTTAGTTATATTCTAACTAGACTCTGGGAGTTAGTATGTGATTTGTCCAGATTTTATTAAATCATGCAGGTCATTATCTACCCAGGTAACCCCATCTTTGCTGCAGGCTCAGTTCTAATGTACTCCTCCATCCATGCTCTACAGTTACGCTATTGCATTATAAAATTCTGTGTTAAGAAATGACCACTTAATATATGGTACTTACAACAGGAAATATATTGCAAACTAATGTGTAATACATAAAAAAAAGGCTAAGATATTTAATTAATTACAATTTTTTTTTAACAAACATCCTTGGGCACTGGCCTTTTCTTAAAATACCTACACATGAGGTTTTGATTATAGTTCATTCACTTTTTCCCCAGTTATCTCAATATTTGCAATAGATGACACATAATCTGTACCTATGCAGGTCAGCCAGCTTAGCCAAGACTCTGGCTGCATTGCTAAAATTTCTGTTCTTTTCAAAGTATCTCCACAGTAAATCCATGTAACGGACTTTGTTTTGGTCTATCTTGGTCATCCGCACAAGGTAGGGTTCCAAAAAGGGGGCAGTCACCTGCAGAAGTCATAAAGATAACATTTAAATTCTTCACTCCTCTTTTTCTAAGTGTCAACATTATTACAATTATCTCTTCCAGTTCAGTGGAACCCTCCAACAATTTATTTCATTGCATACAGATAAGCTCACCTGTAGCAGTTTGTCCACCAAGTCAACTTGTATCAACCAGTTGTAAAGTGCGATACTGAAGAGTTCATCTGTTGAACGCTGAGCCAGCTTTAGCATTTGTTCAAACTAAGGGAAGAAAAAGCCAAAACTGGTATTCCAGAAGCTATGACATTACGCACTGAATATGTCTGCGACACACTTACGTTCACATTATTTGCATGCCATCATTTCTATGAACGCTCTGTACATAAAGATGCCAAATCATGACAAATTCATGACTTTAATCTTCTTTGGTAAACTATTCCGTAATTTTTAAACAATAATAAATTCTACACCCCTTCAAATCACACTATCTTCTGGACCACAATCGTGATTTTTTGGTGACATTCTTACATGGTGCCCTGCTTCTTCATTGCTTAGCATGTTGGGGTCAGATGACAGCACTGGTGGACCTGGCTTTTTAGGTACACTGGGAGACTGAGGAGCAGCTTTACTTTGATTCACTAGCTCTTGAAGGGTGTCAGTAATACATTTGTAGCTATTCAATCTGTAAAGAGAACAAAAGAAAATAACAACTTTGGAATTTTCATTGCAACTATCCACGAAATACTCTTCTCAAATGTTGTTATTGTATGCCTTCGTAAATACAATCACTAAACTGTAAAAAAAGGTCACAGATTATTGTCAGCTAGTTGTCACAATCTGTTTTCTCAGTCATCTTTCTAACAAGTATTTTTGCAATGTTCAGTACATTCAGTAATGTTTTCAGCATCTATCAGTTTACCCTCTGTTCCAGAGTAAGCTGATGTCATACTAATGATAATCAAGGAGAGCGTGCTGGGCAAAACCATCTATATTGTGTCCCTTATGATCAAGTGTTTGTCATTACCCTGCATACCTTCCCCAAGAGATACTTTTCCAGTTGCTTAAATAAAAAGCCCCATATCACGGTGATAAAGTATCCCAAAAACTTGCCTCTCTTGAAAAGCTTGGAGTCCAACAACATCCTCTTCTGGTTCTCCATTTTTGTAGAAATGAAGGCCAAGACCTTGGGGATCTTTCTTCTCAGCAGCTGTAAGAGACAGCTCTACTACCCCCTCATAGAAACGCACTAGAAAAAAACCCAACAAATACGATGATTCATTATTGCATAAAATCTACGACAAAATGCTAAGTGACATCAAACACTTTCCATTTTAGCAAACAATAAGAAATAAACCCTGTACAATACAGACCAGAGTGAGTAAAGGTTTATTCCTGTAGCTAACGTGTGATTATATGCAAGTTTGAAGCTACATATTTGTACAGAGGCTGAATTCTTGATTGTTACATCTATATTTAAACTACGTATTAGCTTCTACTGCATAAACCAGGATTCGGAACCATCTCTCAGACAGCACATTTGGTGTAAAACCTTACCTGCAAAAGTAGTCATTTTCCCGCTCTTTATATACAGCCCAACAATTTTCCTAAAAACATTTTTACCACATGAAACAAATGGACATTGCAGTGTGAAATAAGTGGATGAGAATACTTTTATACAGAACTGGGCTTTTTGATTGGTTGTTGAAATCTAGAAAGGCATTAAACAAGCACAGGTTCAAATATATTAATTTTAGAGTTACCAAGAAAGTGTTTATGGTAAAACACTATCAGTTGAAAGTTAGTAAACAAACAAAAAAGATGATGGCTTGAAAGGATTCTACAGAAACTGTTTACCAGAACAAGATTAGCGATGGCGTCTTACCCTGCCTATATTGCGCACAAACATTAGCAAGGTCTACTTGATTACTGATTTTCTGGTACTCTTTCAGTGACTCTCTTAGCATCTTCTCCTTTTCCAGTTTGTTTTGAGCCTGTCGAGACCGCTGAAGCAGTTCATTTGCCTAAAGATAAATGAAGGGAAAATAGAAATGAGTGACCTGAACACAGTATGATCCGATCATGGATTTTGTTGGAAGTCAATGAGTTATTATTTCAAAGTTCAAAGCTGTAACAGTAGAAATATCAATCTCTCAAAAGCACTCTCTCATGACTAGGTAACACCAAGTTCCTAGCAGACAGACTGTACAACGGCAATTGAGAGAAGACCTTAAGACTTAAACAATCAACTGGTTCCTCATTCTTCCCTCATCAGTGATGTTTTTCACACCTACCTGTAGAGCTTCAAAGAAGTTCTTAAACACAATTATCTTTCCACAAATTCCATGAAACTATGCAACAGACAGAAAACAAGGGAGTACGCTGAGGAAAAACTGGACTAAGAATACATTTAGAAACATCAAGAGGACAGTTTATTAGATATCACATTGGAGAGAGAGAGGCCCTATGAACTCTACAAATAATGGCAACTTCTTCAAACTAGAGCTTGCATAATACTCAGCACTGATCAACCACAAGATGCAAATAGGCACATGACTTGCCTTCATTGGTTGTTGCGCTCCTGACCCTACTTGACCACAATCATTTACAAGCTGCCCAACTTTCCTCCTATAAACACGTTCTAAAGCTGTGTGTTGGTGCTGTAATATCTGGAAGCATGCTTACCTTGGAACATACAGCATCATCAGTGCTATAAAGAAGAGGACAGATATCTTGCAAATGGGCAATAATGCCATCCACAGCAGCGTTATCTCTGATATAACAGTTTATAAGAGAAGCAATGAGTGCTCCAGTCAACTCTCTGTCTCGAATGACCAAGTCTTTAAAAGCAGTAATCTTCAGATGTTCCTGAAGTTCCTGAAGATAGATAGAATTGCATTAGTTTACCAAACTTTTTATTTTATTGTTTAGAAACATCACAGTATTACAGCAGCAAAGTTAACTCTCCAGTAAAAACATACAAAACTCCAGTGACTGAAGTGTACAGCATAGAAATAAACTATTTAAAATACACATTGTATAGGAAAATGGAAATAAGGAAGAAAGTCCTATCAGTGAAGGCTCTAGACCCTTGGATGCTAAAGGACAGTAAGAACTCCTATTAGCAGACCTCCTCTGCCATCTTCACTACCTGCCACTTTTGTTTCGGATCTCTGCAAGTAAGAATGGAATTAGCAGTTCCCCTTCCTTCATAGAGCACTGTGAGAATATACACCCCATAAAACAAGTAAAATAATGAGAACCATCTAAGTACTTTCATAGATGAAAAAATGATAGATGCATAAAAAGGCAGAATTTACTTCTCAAATAATCTATTTTCCTATCAAGTGACAAAACAGAATGCTTTGCATTCAAATTAACAGCTTCTTCAAAGGCTGGATGCAACTTCGACATTATCAAAAGGTACACAACAGTAGCACCCATAGTTCTCTAAGATTCCTTCTTTACAAGCAAGGGGAGGCTGAGAGAACTGGGATTGTTTAGCCTGGAGAAGAGAAGGCTCAGGGTGCAATGTGTGGGATCACACTAATTAAAGGTGTAAAGAAGGCAGACCCAGACCTTTCTCAGTGGTGCCCAGAGGCAGGACATGGCACATTGGCCAAAAGCCAAAGCAAAGGAAATTATACCTCAAGATTGAAAGATTTTTTTTTACTCCAAAGGTGCTTCAACACTGGAACATGTTGCCCGGAGGCTGTGAAGTCTCTGTCTTTGGATATATTAAAAATTTTACTGAACATGGTCCTGGGCAATCTGCTTTAGTCCCCCCTGCTTTGAGCAGAGGGGGGCAGGTAACCTGCAGAGGTCCCTTTCAACCGCTGCTGTTCTGCGATATATTCTGGACCCCTACTTACACCCCAGTGCAAGGGTTTGAGACTCTACAATGCTATTGCTCTCCCATGTTAAACCTTTACCACCACCAAGGCAAAGAGTGAAATCCTCTTAGCTGGACAACATTGGTCTATTCTTTTCAGCACATTTTGCAGAATGTGCTTAAGATGAAAACACAGTAATTTGTAGAACCAGACTAATTATTACCTGTCAATAAAAGTAAAATAGAATCTATTGGTAGTAACACTTCCAATTTGCTAAAATTGGGTGACAAGTCTATACTCCACATCAGTCTCTTAAAAATAAACACTTGCAACCTGAATTAAAATCCATACGTGATTAAAAATTCACACGCTCTTTCTCAGTGAATTAAAGTAATACACCTTTGGGAATATCTAGGTAGCAAAACAAATTCAGATGTTAAATACAAACAAATTAAAATCATAGGATTCACATTGTACCTTTTGAAGTTCACTCACAACAACGCTGAATTGGTGTTCACAGAGCAACTTCCATAAAGCCAATGCTTGGCAGGTTTTGCGAACAAGCTGCTGGATGCCTTGAAGTGAGGTCTTCTCAGTTAGCTGTGCTTCAGCTGAAAAATTAAAGAGATTGTCAATAAGTGACTGTTCGATGTGTTTCAAATTAGCGTGTAAATTTTTTGTGGTTTTACAGTCTCCTTAAATTTCTAGTATTTTTTTCCTCTTCCATGCTTGATTAACGCTGTCTAGCTCTGTTTGAGGGAAAGTGCCATGTTAACATTTCCCCAAAACAAACATCATCTGTCAAAATTTATTTTAAATTATGCAATGCAGGAGGAGTACTTTCTGAAAGAGAAGTATGTCTTTGTGAGTGCACTGGATTTACATACTAGTCTTAAGTTTTTGCTTGTTTTTTTCATAAATAGTTATCACAAGTGTAATTACGATGAACATAAAAGAAATAAAAATAAAACCATACATATTCCCCTTTTGTCTGATTACCTGTATTTGTCTTTAGAAAGAACAATTACAACTTCTGTCAGCGCTGCCTACACTATCTTTAAAGGAACAACAACTACTTAGAAAACTAGTTACATTTAAATTTGGAAAGACGTATTACATGCAGTGAAAGAATAATGTAGAAATACTTACTATACATACACCCATATAAGGGTGGAACATAACTGCAACAATTTATATCTTTACTTTTCAGTGCTTATAGTCTAGAAATGAGGCAGCAATTAATTAAATTGTGTCCTTTAGCAATCCAAAAGGGTTTATGGGCTTGAGAATGCATAAAAATGAAAAAATAAAGTTATTAAATGTCTACCAAATTCTACTTGACTTTAAAATAAATTACTATTGAAAATGAGCAATACAGAAAAATAGGTAGAAATTAAACCCCACAATTATACCCACATGGACCAAAACCATCTTCGATTCTGTATGCACATCAGCAACACTTCCCAACTGGCCTGCAAGTGCTGGGTAAAAGCTACACTAAAGAAGGACAAGTTCAAATGGGCTGTACAACAGGCTTCGTATTTCTAAACAAAGCTTTGTAGGCATTTCAATGACTGCAACTTCAGCAACTTTCAGTACAGTACACAGGACGAACTCACTTGTCTCACAAACGAAATGCTGAACAATTGCTATCCTGAAAATACAAAGAGGTGTGCAGCTACTAAGTACTGTAATGAGGAGATGGAAAAATCTTATGAAAATGGATATCATTGGGAAGAAAAAGAAGGAGACAGTAAGTGTGCCAAAAAACCTCTAGCTCTGCATGTCAAGGCTGTCTGAATGGGGAAAATAGGATAAAGAGGACACATATCTACACTGAATTGAAATTTAATTCTTTGTATGACAGAAGTTTAGATGTGCTTTAAAGTTCAAGCACTTTTATTTAACTTAATAAATTGAGAGATACAACTTCTGTTTTGCAGTGGCTCAAGACCACTAGCTGTTTACTGAGCTGAAACCCAGATTCTCTTGACAGAGATTCTTCTTTGTGGATACTTGTGGACACTTGAATAAGTTGCAATATTAAAGCTTTCAATATCAAAATGCACTATAACACCTGCAGCGAGTAACAAATGAAGACTCTTGACACAGTTAACGTAAAGGCTGAAATGCTGCTCTATCTAGATTTGAGTTTTTATTCTGGGCATATACTTCATCTCTAGTACAGTTCTATGTAAATGATTTTTTCAGATCAATATCATTGCAGAAGCACTGCTCCTGACGGAACAGTATGATATACTTTGGAAGCAAAAGCAAGGTGCTAGCAAAGTTACTTTCCAGACCAGAGTGCTTTTTCTGAAGAACTTCTTACCAAGTATGTCATATTAATTAATCTCAAATTTGTGAGGAAAGACAGCATTTTTATTCAGAGGTTTTAACAAGAAAAATAAGAAAGGCAACATCCAAATGCACCATTCCTTGAGACTTCCTGTTCAAAAGTAATTACATACCATGATATTTCCTCTGGAGTTCTTGCTGGACTTGCTGGGAACTTCCACCATCAGGCCGCATGAAACCCAGGAGCCTCTGTTGCAGATTGGCTGGTGTGCTGAAACTGAAATTCCAAAATAAAAAAAGATGCTAATATGATGACAAATACCAATTTTTTTAAAAGATGAAACATAGTAACTCATTTTTTGCATCTCAATAGTTGAAGCTGGAGACCATACACACACTTCAGCTCAACACAGATACACATGGTATAGTTTTTCAAGAGCTGGACATTAAATACCATTAGTAAATTTAAAACCATGAATAATACCTTGGGTTTCCAAGGGCTCCTACTGTAGCGAACTGCGAATTTCTGTCCAGAAATTCTTGTAAACCTTTTAATTCTTGTAGTACGCTTTCCAGCACATGGGATGGAACACTGCTTTCTACCTGCAAAAGAAAGCAGTCTTCTTTACAGAAAGCTGTGGAGAGAAGTTTGGAAACTAAAATGTCCAATTTTAATCTAAAGCCACTGAACAGATTAACACAAAGAGGGTACAACAAATAAATAGCATAACAGAATGCTGTCACTAAACCACAACATTATTATACCATGGTCATTGAGGAGGGGGCACACGTGTGAAGAGGCAGCAGTCCCCTGAAGATAGCTGAGATCCTACTTTCTTTGACTCTTTGATAACCAAATCAGCTGTTTTACTATTTCCAACTCTGAACTAAAACAATGATTGAGCATTACTAAGACACAGAAATGTAACTGCCAATATATTCCAGAGTCTCCCAATTACCTGGGAGGAGGAGAGCTCATGTGGCAGTTAATTTGCATTGCTGAAATTACTCAGTTCAGGATTCTATTAACATCCACAGTCAGGAAAGATTTTGTTATTTTGACTGTGGACAAGAAGTGAAAACACCAAGATGTTAGTCAGGAAGACGCTGGAAATGTTTTATGTCCTTGCATAACTGTAATGTTTATCCTAACCCAGGAAAGCATTTTATTTTCATATTGAGGGAATATGCAGAAGTGAAGGAGAAGTGATCACTAAACATGGAGGAAAACTGCCCATTGCTAATTAACAACAGAGGTCAAAATTACAATTAGGTTTCTTAAAAAAATGACATTCAAAATCATAGCCTAAAAAGATTTAAAACCTAAAGCTACTCCCTAGTTAACAGCACAGCACTTAAGAAAACACTCAAACAAGGATGGGGGTCTTTTTCTTATCAGTTTATAGCTGGGAACAGAAGTATAAAAGGGCTTAAAACATATAGTATAAGGAACTTTTAAAAAACCAAAATAATCTTTTACATACTGCAACAACTTCTCGATTGCCACTTTTGAAAACTCTCTCCACAACTATACTGCCATCCCAAATATTTCTGCAATACAAAACAGCACCATGTTAAAAGCCAAGTAATTTAATCAAGTATTTTTGCAAGCCTTCTATGTGCAATTTCTTAAGAAAGAAACAGTAATGCTTTATACTTTAAGGGCTAAAATAAGGATTTTCATTATACATTTCTGGATGGTACAGGTTAACAGGTAGTTAACAAAGTTTCGCATTTAAAACTTCAATCAAATGAAGGATGACTTTCTCAAATAGTTTAAATATAGGTCAATGTTACTCTCTGGAAATACAGTGTAGGCAAACAAGTGTCATAAACAAAAATTTCTTTCCCAACCAGGATGCAGAGAGTGACCAACATATGAAGAGCTCTGTTCTTGCTTGGGGCATTTAGCAACACAGGACTCATCATCCAAGAAACAGAATCCTGTTTAGCCTTGCTTCATTGCTCTGATTGGAGCATACTGTTCAAAGCTTCTCAACAGAAAAGATTTCAAGCCAGGACTTTGATCTTGTAAGTCCTCCTTATTTTTTCTGATTCATCCTTTAGTAGGAATCGAAACATACAACTCATAGGTATGAAAAATAAAACCACAGTTTTCAGAGTTGTGCACATACGCTTGATAAGTGTCTAAGCAACTTTCCTGTACTAGCCATTCACTGAACGCGTTATTATTAGAAGAGCTGTAAAGAGAACATATTGTATCAATGGGTACTTCATAAAAACAACACAAAAATGCACTTTACTAGTGTTAAATTTAAATTCCATTGATAGAACTCATGACCTACAAGCATTAGGGGTAAGAAAAACTATGAAACAAATGGAGTGACAGAATATCTTTTTTTTAACTGAAACCTCTCACCCTATAATCCGAGCAAAGTATATGCAGATGCCATTGTGTCTTCCAGAAAATACTATCTCGGGACCCGTCATTCCGCTAATGGATGTTCCAGGGTGAGACATAGAATTCCCAGAAGAAAACATCGGAGTTGACACACAAGGAGATTGTAAACCTAGGATAAAATTAAGTAAATATTCCTCATTCGAATGTAAATAAGAACATCTAGTTGAAAAAAAAAATTCTCCATTTCCCCAACAAAGGCAAAGAAGGCCTTACCTGGCCCAGGTGTCGTCAAAAAGCTAGGATTAGGATACGAACTATCAACAGTCAACGGGGAACCTAAAAGGGAAAATAAATAAAGGTAAATTTGTTAAAAACAAGCAAACAAATTAAAACCATCAAATGAAAATAAAACAGATAAAATCCCCGTGCAAAAGCATCAAAGTCGCTAAATCAAGTACTTTAAAGTTAGAGCCATTCCAACAGCTTTTATTTACAGTTAAATACCAAACTACGCTCATTTCTTAAAAACGCAACACTCCACAAGTGAACCAAATGAGCATGCTCTTTCAAGAGCAGTTATTAAGCACTTCTTTTCCAGCATTCATGTGTTATTTATTGCATGCCACCTGTTCTCTGCACCGAATATAATACTGTCCATGCACTTCTGCTTGTTCTTCACCTTCTGACTACTCCCATTCCTGATGCAGGCACCTATTCTCAGAGTACTCGCTTTCATCTAGATCTTTTCATAGAATATTAATCAATTTTACCTGCAGAACACTCAGCTGAAAGAAACAGGTATTATTTCTCTTAATTTTTACGTAACGCCGTTGGACAAATGCTACAGCAACAATGCTAACTGGGAACATTCAGTTTGACAGTCCACAGCCTCAGATTCAGCTGTGAGTATTCAATCCTTCTGCAGATTAAATCTAGATACCTAATTTAAGAACCAAAACCATGAAGAACACATGTGGTCATCTACAAAAATGTCCATGTACCATCAGCATGTAGGATGATACACGGCAGAAAGGGCAAGAAAACTGGCACTCTGAACACCTAGTATTTATTAAGGAATCAGTCCCTCTTGCCTTATTTGCTACAGTTCTCTCAACTTCGCCAACTCACATCAGCACAAAGGATGAACAATGTCATTCACTGAACAGTGCCAATCCATTCTCAGAGGACATTCTGCTGTGTGCCAAGCAAAGCACGAACTTGCAGAAAAGCAGCATGCGAAGGCATGACTAGACTTTCAACAGTCAGGAAAAGAGGGAACTATGTTAAAGGCACCTGGCCTTTTAATGTTAACATTATTCTAATGCTAATTATTCTACATGCAATATGTCAAGATGTTTTAATCAATTTCTATCAGCACTGTCTGACCGACTACATGGGACATCCCCAGTATCAGAATCTTAATTTCACATGACAGTTTTCTACCCTTTGAGCAAGCAGAGTAAGTAGAAGCAGAAGAATGGCGCCATCTTCCACCTGGACCTGTCACTGAAGCAAAATGGAAACACGTGCTTTGATACTAAGTTTCAAAGGGGCATATATGACTGCAAATGATAAAAAAAATTCAAACATATAGACTTGGGAAAAATACATTTACTTCTAAAACAAGCCACATGATTGATTACAGAGTTTCCCATCATTTCCCCCAAACCCTACTTTCATTCTCAGACAGCTCCTAACACCTGTCCTGCCCATAACTGCTGTCCTCTGCAACTCAGATTTAATTTTAGTTTTATGCCTTCCCTCAGCTCCTTCCCACATCACTACTGTTCCACAGCACCAGGCTTGGAAAGTCATACCATTGATGCACTAAAAATAGCCACCATACTTTGAGTTTTAATACTAGTTAAGAATTCTGAAACAGAGGGTCAACTGTTTTTCCAAAACTTCATCCCAGCTCAGCACACTTTTACCCAATACTTAAAAATCTGGATATATGTCAAAAACAGTATTGAAATGGAATTTCTTTCCATTCCAGGCAATCAAGTTTTTTCCCCATGTGTAGAAGTGAGTGGTGCATGTCAGATAAGGCTAAAGGATCTTGGAAATTAATGAGTTCCTGATTAAAAAAAAAATTAGTCATTCAATCAGAGTTCCAAATCCATCATTTTTAATTTCTTTTTTAAAAACCCTTAAGACCTGGAATTGAGTAACACCATGTTAAGGAACAGCTTCCTAAAGCAATTGTAGAAATTTCAGCGAATGAGTAATACAAAAAGGCTCCACTCCAAAAAGCACCAAGTTCTGAGGAGAAAGAACAGGCACTATTCTCATTTGTAGGTGGCAGCGATGACCTAAACAGAAACCAAATGCTGAAGTTGGAGCTTTTATAGAGAGAAATCACTCCAAAGGACTAACCCGCTTCTTGATCAGAATTTTTATTTTCTTCTCATAAGCAATACCTGCCAAGGTACAACAATGACACTGCATGACAATATTCTGCTATAGCCACAAAACGAACTACTGATCTGTGTAAAGTTTGAACTATAGTCTTGATAACTTGTTCTCTGGCTGACGGCATGTCTCTGGCAACCACAAATGTATACCTTCTTCATATAATAGTAACAGACTATATGCAACATCCAGATGTAGTTTGAGATCACATTACCCTCTCGCAAAATCAAAAATAAGAGAAATGAAAAAAAACCTCTGTAATTAATTAACCAGTGGAAAATTAATGATGACTTCAGACAAAGAGAACTCAGTTACTTGTGAGAAGACAAAACACAGCATATTTGAGGAAAAAAAAACCTGTCTGAAATCATGAAATGCTTGCTACTTACTGGCAGGAACAGGAGAAGCCAAAATAGGTCCAACGTTGATTGGAGGAGGGAGAGCTGATGGAAATCTCATTTGTGCCTCTCCACCATACCTCAAGTTTACATGCAAAGACAAAAAATCCTCACACTTTAAATACAGTCTATTTAATTTTCATGTCTTTCAGAATTAACAGCAATTTTGGGGTTCTTTTAAAACAAGGACTAAAAAAACCCAGCATAACTTTTCAGAAAGACTTGTGATTGTATGATGCTTTTGGCAGAGGCAATCTAACTGAATATATGTTATATGAAAAGCATTAAAATAGACAATTGCAATGGTAAGTTAGATGAACAACTAAGTATTCTTTTGTGGATTTTTAAAGATCTTTGGTTATATGACATGATCAGGCTTTAAAGAGTGATTTACCAATTCTCAAAATCAGGCTTATGGTTTGGTATCTTTTTAATGATTGCCTCTACAGGAAGATGGAAAGAAGGACACAGTTGGGACGACCCATGATTATCCTTCTATTGTCCACAAGTAATTTCTATCCTTCTCTTTCCTTTAAGCACTTTGTTAGGTCTTCCCTTGAAGCACTTTGTTAGGTCTTCCCTTGCTAACACCCTGCTTTTCAGAGTTATCACCCCCATCTTCTCTCAGATTTTGTAAGGAAATTGAATTTAACAAAGAGCAACTACTCAGTCTACTGAGAATAGCTGACTTGATGTAACACCTTCGTAAGTTTCTGAAAAGAGCAAGAAAGCTTTTGGGAATGTTAACACTTGAACACCACTGCAAACATACAAAGCTTTTTGTTCCAGGCTATGTGCCCTGTGAGGACAGCCAAGAGACCCACAATATACCATCTTGTTTAAGGCAGCTGATTAAAACATACATAACCTCCCCACTTCCAAGGATATGCAGTACTTAAGATACACGGGTGACAAACTAATCCTCCAGAGTGGAAGCCCATACTTCCTCACTCATTTTGTAGAGGAAAAAGACAAATTAAATCAAGCAATCCTAAAAAACCCCAAATCAATGTACATGACCAAGAGCCGTCAGGTCCTGATCAGGGTAAGTCCATTTGAATATAAATTTCCTTGACACAGTAGTGAACAGCATAAATAACTGCAATATGTTACCAAAAAAAAAAAAAAAAAAAAAATCCTACAAAAACCTCACAAACCCAACCCAAAAAAACCTCAAAGAAACCTAAGAATTCAATAAAAATTTTAAAATTTGCCTGCTGTTTTCCCAGCTGAGTTGGTCTCATTAAAGACATTAGTAGACACTGCACTCCAGTGAACTGGGATACGATAAAGTATAGGTAAGTGCATTTGAAGACATTCTCAATAGCCTCCTCTACATGTGGAATATTACAGGAAGCTTCCTTTTTTGATGAGCTCTAAATTAGTGCAAAAGCACATTCCACCAGATTTAACAGTCTATGCTCACTTTAAAACCATACTCACTCAGCCAGCAGGTTAGAGCCTGGACAATTATTTACGGCTGTAGTGATCTCAGGCATAATATTCATAAAAATCTACAGAAGTGAAACGTACCTGAAGAATGCTCGAGTAGCCCAGGCAGATACTTCTCTATCACATGCAGCATTAGAACAGGCCAAGATAAGGCAAGTAGCACAGGCCTGATCCTCCTAAAGCACATTAGACTATCAGTGTGGCAGCTTACAAAAAGTTGGTAAGAAACGTATAGAAGTTATATAGCTCAATAACTAAACAGTAAATACTTTTTTGCATCATTTTATTTAGAAGACAAGGAGATCAGCTCTTCCCGTTATAGACAGGCAGTGAACTATAGTGGGGCATCCCACTGCAGAGGGAAGTTTTTGTTACAAACAGTTTTTGCAGACTGAGTACAATTACTGGTAGGAAACAATGTCCATGTCTGTCATGTAATCATGATTAAGATTCCATTACACAATTCTACAGAAATGCAAATTAAGATTGTGTTTGAAGAAAAAAAATCCATACAAATAACGGTTTGCATATTCAAATGGCATGTTAAAATATACTTAGAAGGTCCTATCAAAGCACAAGAGAATAGATTACAGTGAAGATTTACTACAGATACTAATCGGTACCAGTCAAATTAAAATTGCAATCCATGATAGTATTGTTTGTTATTTAACTTAAACAAAAATAGACCAGTTATACACATTTCTACTGGTCTTCAAAATGTTCTTGTAGTGGTAGGAATTTAGGTTTTTCTAGAAACTCTTCCTCCCCTGCTCTTAGATGATCTCCTTCCTAAACTAAGAACTGTGTTATACTTCCGTGTACAAGACATGTAAGACATAAGGGAAAGTGAATTACACTTCAATTTTTAGATACTATAAAATACAAAGTTGTTTCTCACTATACATCTTATTTTATGTACACAACGCAGGAGGAAAAGCTACTACTTTAATCGATAAAAGAAACTACAAGTTTGTAGCAACAACTGAAAGATGCTAAAGGAAGTGATTAGATTTTTGTATATGTTATAAATCTTCCATTTTTCAAAACAGGTCAAAAGTTCTCACCTGATGCAACTTGAAAAATCTTTCAATCTCTTCTCCATCTCCACCTACATTGCTAACAAGCAGATGCCGCAGCTGATCAACAGGTCTGAGTTTCTGAAACATAAAGCTCCCCTGAAAGCAACCCAAATTAAATTAGACTGAAGTTGTCTTTACTCTGGCCATACCAACACTCCCTCCCCACAATGCTTATCTTTAGCATTCTGAATTTTCCTTTGTTGCACTACTGGATTAAGATACAACATTAATGGTGCCTAAAGCCCAGTTCCCATTCACATGCAGAAAATTCTCTAGCCAACTATATGAAAGACAGGAAAAATACTGCAATGGCTGTAAAACCTCCATAAACCGAGATTAATTTTCCTATCCTTAGCCTAACACGAATCATACAATACAAACATATATCAATTGTATACAGAAAAGAAAAGCTTTATGTATCTTGCAATTCCTCAAAACTACCTGGAAAAAAGATACTCGAATTCTGGATCAAGGACATAGTAAGACTCTACACTCAATCACGTTGTTTGCATCCATAGTAAGTACTGGAGAAGCTCCAGTTGCTGCATTTAAGAAAACAGCTGCCATTAAACAAATGTGGGTTGAGTCTAGAGGATGCAAGACATTAATGATAAAATATAGTATTTAAAAAAAATTGCTTATTGGTTAAGCTATCAAGTGCCCTAAAATACTGCTAACGTAACGAGAAAAGAGAAATAGTGAATTTAATTTTTTTTTGTTTTGTTTTTTAAAACCCTTTCAATAAACCCTTTTGGGACTTCTACGAGAAAGAAGAAATTACTTATTCAAATTTAAATTGCCAACAATATTTACTCAATCAATATTTTTTGGGTAGCCAGTGTCTGCTTCAATTTCACATAATCTTGAGTTTAACCAAAGTTAAACAAATTTCTCAGATGATCTGCATCTACAAGGGTCTCTGGAGACCAACAAAAACTATTCTAAGATACTGTAGAAGAGAAGCTGACCCAGTAGCTTTCAGCAGATTTAAAAAAGACACAACTGGTTTCAAAAATCTTCTTTCTTATTCCTTTTTATTTTCAGAATATAATCCTTACAACATATCCCAAATTAGCAAATGTTTACAAGTTTAAACCAGTCTTCCAACTTCATATTTACGCTTCTGATTTCTTAAATTAAGAAAATTAATACTCACCTGGGCTGAAAGCAGAACAAACTTCTTAGGTGGCAGCATGTGTTGCTGCACAACAACAGGTGAATCAGTTATTGGAATAATGTCTTTATTTAGCGGTGTTACAATCTTCTGAACTTTAAATTCATCGGTAGCAGAAAGAGCCCAGGAATGTCCATCAATACGGGTGGTCATCTGAGCAACAGGTAGATATTATCCAAAGTTAGATAACAGACATGGACTTTGCACATCCATGTTGATATATTACTAATTACCATTTAAAATTACACAGAACAGAATCTACTCTTGACCCAATAAAATCTAAGGAAAATAAGCAAGTTTTTGTATTGCCTATCAGAAGGTTATCACCAAATTTACAGCTATATATTCTGCTGCTTTTAGGAGACAGGGATAGTGTTTTATATTTAAATGTAAAACAACTTGCAACACAGGATCCTTTAATGCTTTAACAGTTAATAAAAAAAAATGCTGCAACTGAATCAGAAAAGTTTACAAGACTTTCATAGCTGGCAGTGGTACTTCAAATATAACTCAAGAAGAGACATATGGTAGTGAAGAAGTTCCAGAAAACTAGGTATGTTAACAAGGAAGAAATGCTGCTCAAAAACAGGCTGCACTTTTGCTGGGAAACCTAGCTGTCTGTTACCATCAAATGCCTTGGAAAAAAGAGAGAGGTCAGCACTTGGGATATTTATGTGTAAGTTTTCTCAGGGAAGGGATCTGGAGTAATTAAAATGCTCCTTTGTAAGTTATTAAAACAGCAGATAAATCTAAACTGACTTCGAAACTTTTAACTTTTACAGCCTCTCCATTCCCTCCATCTCTACCACTGTTCCTCCAATAATACTATTTTTCACATGGCACTCCTCTACTTCAGCAGAAGACTTCAGACTGCCTTCAGAGCGGGAATGTACGAAATGTCTCCCTGAAGTGATACATGAGGTAATAAACCCTCTTCAAACTCCTCTTGCAAACCCACTTATGTAACTATTAGGAAAAAGGAAATCAGAAAAAACCCCGTGAAATAATAAAGAGAGTAATCACATCTGAAATTTAATGAAGAAACCCGAAGTCTCTAGCATTTACATTTCAAACTATTTCTGCCAAACTTTATCCTCATCAATAAACACCACTACAGACTGTGGACCATGTCTTCCTGTGCTTTTGCACAACATGCAGCATGCTATAGACAACAGTGTTTTCCAACAGGTTAAATAGATGTCAAGGCAATTGCTTATAATATTTAGCTTGCATTAAACTAGGAAGTATGGCTAAACTAGGAATTCCCACTACGGGATCTCTTCCCATTTACTGACAAAACTGCCTACTAATTTTTTTCCTCTTGTAAGGATATTGATTAGTAGCTTTGTAAGCATTTCCAAACTCCTCATGGAAGTCAACTACCCATTTCTTGAAGACCGTATTATTCAAGTATCTGTTATTAGAAAGGAAAAAATGATATCTAGATTCCATCCAAACTTTTCTTTAGTTTTCTTTAGTACCTGAGTTTCCATCATTGGCTTTTGAAAAGGGAAAGAATCATGATTGATACACCACAAGATGTCATTGTCCTCATTTTCTGAAGCTGCCATCAGCAGGACCCCTAGCAAAACCAGCAATATTTAGTTCGCATTAGAAGCAGTAATCATCCATTAGAAGCACATTCATGAATTCTTTCCTTATTTAGTAAAAATCAGTCTTTAAGTCCCCATCATATAATCTGAACAGCAATAATATCTCCTGAGTTTGCAGGTCATAAGTTTCTTCAGAGGGTCATTTTTCAGACCTTTTTTCCTTCACAAAAGGTCACCATTTGCCATCTGCTCTGGAAGCGGCAAACAAAAATGAGTCTAAAATAGGTAGAACATGCCTCAAAAATGAGATGTTTAAACACATCATGGACGAAAAAAGATCTACAACATGCAACACAGAGACACCTCCCCTATACATTTTTGCAGCACTTCTAAAAGTACAGCCTACAATCAGAAGTGACATAAAGCTGGAACCATCTGGCAGCTGTTTGCTATATTATACAGCAACAGTAGCTAAATGAGTTAAAAAAACCCAGTCAGCAGACACTAAACTCAGCATGAGAGACACTGAATATGTAAGAAGCCTATTTTATTCCCTGCTTTCAAGACCTAATCACAGATGACATGTAGGCAGATTTGAACACATTATATCTATTTTATGGAGAGATTGGAAGAAGCAAAGTTCGATCAATACGTGAACAAAGTTCTCTGCTCAAACACTGCACCATGCGGAAGAACTAAATTCTGGAAATTATTACAACCTTCCACTTCCAAAACCTCTTTGATTAACATACAGAAGCCATGCTTAGTTTTCAGTTATTCCCACTGCTTCAAAATTTCCAATGTAAAACCAGTGGATAGCGTTAAAAAAAAAAATCCAAAAATATTCAATCAATTTCATTTGAGCCTTATTCCATTGCTTACCTTTGCTATAAAGAGCTCTATGAACTTTTGCAGGCTTTTCCACATTAGAAGCAGCTGAAAATCCAGGTGGTAAACGGATATGAACCAAGGTTAACATGGAGGGACGAGCTGCTGGATGCTTAAATTGTGAAGTACTGAAATACAGTCGAACACCTGAACAAAAGATTAAAAAAAGTTCACAATTTTGATAAACTGTAGAGACGCCATTCATCAGTTTAAAAGGGGGGTAATTTGCATTTCTTTCTTACCTGCATGTGTGATTGCTAGCAGTTGACAGTCTATGGATTCAGAATTTTCAATCACTGCTATTTGAACAATAGGCTTAAATACAGAACGATCTATTGTTCTGAAAAACAAAACAAACCCATACACCCTCAATCCAAAGAAAAAAACAAACAATATTCTTCAAAAATAGTGCATCAAACATTTGGCCTTAAAAGAAGCCTCTTAAACAATAATTGTCATAAATATACCTGGCAATGCTCCCAGCAGCAGAAACCATAGCATTTTGTGAAAGAGAAGTAACCCTGGTCATTCCTTGACCATCTTGTCCCAAATCGTAAACCTGCAATTCAGTCATACAGCTTAGTGATTTACGGCTGAATTAATTAATATAGCCTCATCTATCAAGCAGCAACTCAAACTCTATTTTTATTTCATCCTCATGTTTCCATATAATTGAGGGAAAGATTCAAAGGCTACTCTTTTCTCAGAAGGAAGTACTTCAGGTCTTCAGCACACACTTTGTTACAAAAAGATCAACTGAAATAATATTCTGACACATCTATAGAATTCCCAGGTATTGAGGAAAACTTTAAAAGTTATATACACATTGGTAACATAGCCAACAGTCATAAGAAGTCGTCACATACTTGCAGCACTCCTTTTTCTGAGCGGGTGTATAAGATATTTCGAGAGTTGTCAATGGCAATTTGAACTACAGGATCTGGGGAGGGTGGAAAAAGTGGGAGAACCACAAAATCAACAGCAATCAGAAGCTTATGACAGAGTATCTATAAAATAATTAATTGTAAATTATCAAAAACTGCAGGAGTTCCACACAGGGCTGCGACCACAAGTAATTTAAAACAGCAATTAATTTCACACAATTATTTGTAAGCAAAAAAAATTAAATAAATATATATATA
>NW_010414343.1:0-10022 GCF_000710305.1 Buceros rhinoceros silvestris
GGCCACATCTGGAGGACCCCAGGACGACCCCAGCTCTAAAGAGGGACACCCCCCCACTTATCCGGGCACTCCACCCCTCCGCCCCCCTCCGGCCGCATCTGGACGAGCCCACCTCCAACCAGACATACTCCCACCAAAACTGGGCACTCCCCATCCCAGCCACATCTAGGAGCTCCCCCCCATTCAGCTCCTACAACCCCCTTCCCATGTAATGCCCCCCTCCCGCGCAACATCTGGGCTGCTGTGGTGGGGGGGTGCAATAAGGTAGCACCCGCCACGTGCTCCCTGCTCAGCCAGCTGCCTTCTTCCCCCAGTGAGCTCCCTCTGTGGGGTCCCCTTGCTCCCATCGTCACCCCCAATATCCTCAACATCTGGATGGTGCCACTGCAGCTCACCGGCTGTAGGAGCAATTCTGCAACATCTGGGGCTCTTGTAGCCATTAGATGCTGCTCCTGTATAAAACACAATAATACAAAAAACACACTTCAAAAAAAAAAAAAAAAAAAAAAAAAAAAAAAAAAAAAAAAAAAAAAAAAAAAAAAAAAAAAAAAAAAAAAAAAAAAGAAAAGAAAATCCACTTTCTCACTTTTTGCTGCCGGATCCAGGCAAATCCCACCCCATTTCCCCCCATCCGAGCCATATTGTTGAACCACAGAAGGGTTTTACTTTCAATCACACTCAAAATAAGAGCCAGACCAGGTGACGGCATCAAATATCACAACATGTTATGGAATTATCGTTACTAAATTTTTTATATTGCCTGAATGTATTTGATGACTACCCAAGAATATTAAACTATTTCCACATTTCCAAGCCCAATTTTTTTTTCCTTGTTGTTCCTTTGAGGATTTTGGGATCCTGAGGGAGTGTGTTAGGAAGGACTTTTCTCTCATTCCTGGATTTTCCAACCCAAAAAGAGCTGCTGCACTAGAAAAGCAAAATGACTATTTAATCCACGGTGTCACCAAACCAGGCGGGGACCCCATTTGTTTCTCTCCAGGGATGAGCTAGACGTCCTTTGCAGTTCATGTTTCCCCACCGCAGAGCTCAGGATGGAGCCATCCTGGTCCTATCTTCCCCACTGTGAAAAGAATCTGCAAAGGGAAAATATATAAGAATATATAAAACTCAAGTATTCAGATGTTTAACCCAGGTTGTGCCTGGGCAGGATGGAGCTCGTTTAGGTCAGGACAAGTTTTTCCCAGCTCATCCATCCTGCAAACCACATCACGGACATTCCAAATGGTGTGGAGGAACCTTCACCAAGTATCAAGGCTGAATAAATCTATATGGGACCTAAGATGAAAATGGAAGAAAATAAAAAATTTGCCAGTCCCTGGCTTGGAAGAAGGTGGTTGAGAGCAAACAAGCCCCGGCATGATGCCCGCCCGTTCTCTCCTGCTCCCTGCCCTGGGGCCGACTCCCATCCCTTGACAACTTTTACTCATCCAGCAAGAAAGGTGGCTTGGATGCCTTCGCAATGGGGGATCAAAGAGGCTTTCCCGGAGCCAGCCCTGCCTCTGGGGGTTTCCGCTCCCGGCCTCAAACCGGTGGCATATTCCCAGGGGAACACGTGGCCCTGCTACTCACCATGGATCTCAACATGGGGCAATACTTTTTTTTTTGGGGGGGCAAACCCCAGCATTTGGGGGGAAAGCTCATGTTTCTTCACGCTATGTGAAGTTCCTGTGGTCCTGTTGCCCCAGCCTGCTCCCAGCAGTGTTGCCTCAGCCGGTTTGAGACCAGTTGGAGGCTCAGCTGCCATGAGGTGCTTGATGGCAACATGGGCAGGTGAAAGCTATAGATTCACCTGCATGAATAGGGCTGGAGAGAAGTGGGATGGGTGAGCACTTCAGGATGGGGGTTGCAGGCTATAACAAGCGTTGCCCTGCAGAATCTGGCCTCTGCACCCGGTACCTAGGTTCAAAGACCTCTCTAAATCCAATCCTGAGGCTCTAATGGGTAAGAGGCAGCTGAAAAAGGCTGGATTTGGGGACTAGTTTAATCATTTAATTGTAGGGGTGGGGAGCTCCTGGAAGGAGGTTTTTCCTGCATTGTTTTTATAGCACTATGTGTGACCCCACCCTCCACCTGAGCCATGCAAAGCATTTTCCCCCCAGCAGGTCTCCTTGCTAAGGAGATGCTGGCCAGGCCTTCTCCTCAACTTCAGCTTTTGTTCTAAAACTTCATTTCCCAGGTTGCATCTGGGGCTGGGAGCCTCCAATCAGGCTTGAGGGAGTCTTTAAATAAGCTGCCTGCAGGGGCAGCTCCCTTAGGAGCTTAGCTGGGCAAGGGGTGAGGTCTTCTTCAGTCTGGGTGGCTTTGCAAGAGCATGTCACCCTGTCCTGAGTGAGCCTGGTCTCACCAGCAGCTTCAAGTGCTCGGGGCTCAGCAAAGGCTGGTAAAAATACGTAGGCTTTCAATGTGTTTTCTATTCCTTGAAAAATTTGTGGCTTGTCTTCTCTCCTTGAAAAGTTCCCTGTTTCCTGAGTGGTGAAGGTCCTTCATGGGTGCAGACTAGTTTGGTGGTGTTTGAATTTCATCTTTATTTCTTGCATCCTCTGAGGTCTTGAGTTTCCAGGAGGAAGCAGTGTTTTGGGAGGGGGATCTGGCTGCTCCCATGAGAAAGCAAAGAGAGGTGGTACCTGGGTGATGGTGGCCCAGCTGCCTGCTTTGGTGGGAGTAATCAATATCTCAATTTTGCTCGTTTCCTTGTTGTGTTTTATTATTTTCCTTTGAGGGGGCTTTCTGGGTGTGAGTTACGACCAGGATAATATGTGCTGCATACCATAGGCTGCTCTGAGGATGCAAATCCACCCCAGCATACCTGGACCTGTGGATTTGCAAGGGGTTTTCCTTTTATTTTAGCAGCAATTTTATTTTTACCACCCCTGGCTGAGCTCGAGACTTTTCCATTTGAAGCTCTACTTGGGTCTGTGTTAAAGCTGAGCATAACCCTGTGGGTATCGGCAAACTTCAGGGTTGAGTTGTGGAGTGAGCAATCTATGTCTATTGGGGTTTCTCCTGAGAGCAAACCCAGGGGGTCACTGGCCATGTGGTGTTGTCATCTTGTTGCAGTGGCCATCCTCAGGGCTCCTGCCTTAACCCTGTGTTACATCTCGAAGAGCTGGTGGGTGACAGAGCCATGGGAGTCTCAAAAGCTGGTGGAGTGAAGACCACTAGCAGCAGGTAGGTACCATGAGGCAAGGCAGGGGATTTTGGGAGACCTTCAGCATTACATTATCATACTTGCTGCAGCTGGCTCTGTCAGACAGCTCAGGCCTAAGATTGTCAGCATGGAAATTCCTCCAAATTTCTTTTTGGGATCCTTTTTTGGTGCTGCTGAACATAAGGGTTAGGCAGCATGACACCACGCCATGGTTTATTTCCACCACCGAGGGGTTTGCTGCAAGCGTTGCCTACTTAATCTTGGTGGGATGAATTTGCTCTTGTCCCCAGGAAGCGAAAGAGTGAGCTGGGGAAGGGGCAGGAGGTGCCGAAGGCACCCAGGAGAAAGGCTGTGAAGAAGGAGCCAGAGACAACCCCTTGCATGGAGCAGGTACTGGCCAGCCCTTTCCATGCCCAGGCATTGGTGTGACGCTTGGGACTGTGTCCAATGTTTTGTGGGCATCAAACCCCCACATCATGAGCTTCCTTCTCTCTTACATTGCTTTCCTGGGCAGCCCCGTGCAGTAAAAGTGAAGAAGAAGAAATCACCGGAGATCAAGGACAAGCCACTGCAGGAGAATATCATCAGCAGGTAACTCCTTGGCTGGACGGGAGAGCTGACAGTGGCAGTCAGGAAGGAGATGGCATTAGTGTTGTCCCCTTGCCTCCATGCTGGGATTCCCCATTTGGGTTCACCCCAGAGTCATGCACTGGAGTGTCATGTCCAACTCTACTCTCCTTGGGCTGTTTTGATTATTAAAAAGGTATTTTAATTGGGAAAAACTTGTGTTCCTTCTCTGTTTCCTTTGTGGCCAAGAAGCTCTCTAAAGCAAGAAGCTGCAGAAGGGAAAGGTCTTGTCTCAGGCCTGCAGGATGGGAACCAAGCAGAGGTAAGAGCTGCACCTGGGTTGGTATGTGGTGGTCTCTGTGCCAAAGGATTGAGCAGTACTCTTGTGGTTTGCTCTCAAGGGAGCTGTGAGGATGGTGTCCTACAAGCCCCTAAAACTGGATTCTTTGTGCATTTTGATTTAAATTAAAAAGCAAATTGCCTGAAGCTTAGATGTGTGTGGCACTGGGGTTGAATCTGTTGGCTCAAGATGGTGAGCTGATGCTGATGAGGAGCACCCAGTACACAGGTGACTCTGTCACTTCCAAAGCATGAGGTTGGAATTGGTCTCATCCTGATAGCATCCCTTGCTAAGACATTGTCTTCACTGCTGTTCTTAGGATGATGCTGGAGAGCACAAATCCTCACTTATTCCCCTACACTCTGCTTTGCCTGTATTAACATATTGCACTTGTCCTCTTGGTGTGTAAATCCAACACAGAGATGCTTTTCCCTTCCCTGTGATGTACCTCCATCCTTCTTGCAAACAGTGTCTGAAATATCAGCAAAGTCTCCTGGATGGATGCGATCAGGGCTGCAGCCTTGAAACTCCCCCCAAGGGTGTCCATGGTTGGTGTCCTGGTGTTGCTGGTGCAAGTGCCAGATGTTTGAATGCAGGAATTTTTTTCAAGATTGTGGCTGCTCTTGAATTTACCAACCTCATTTCTGACAGAGGCTGAAGGATTGTGAATACGAGAGCAGGTGTATTCCCAGGGAACGAAATTGTATATTGTCATAACCAACCTATAATTATCTCAGGGTTTTTTCCCCCTTAATGAGTTAACTCAGCAGTAGCTTTCAAGAAAAATCCCTGTGTGGTTTTGGCCTCCCTTGAAAGCCTTCAAAAGAGAAACTTGGGGAAGTCAGAATTTATAACGAGAGCCTCGATTCTTGGCAAGTATCAGGTGAAGCTGGGAGGGGTTTCGGGGTGCTGCATGGTTAGATGTAGCCTTGCATGGCTGGGAGCAGAAGAACCTGATTTCTGCTTTGAAAATGAGCGTGAACCATGTGATGTTATTTCTGGTGGCCACCATGGGTCAGCTCTCATGTCTGTAAGTCCCCTCTGAGCTCATTTTCTTGCTGGTCCTGTCCTCCTTTTCCCTATGCTTTGCTTTTCCTCCTTCCTTGCCCTTCTCTTCCTCACCCTTTGTTCACTCTTCTTATATATCCCACCTTGTGGCTTTGCCCCCAACTCTCTCCTCCTTGCCATCTGCTCCCAGGGTCATTTAATCTTCTAAGGACCAAGCTGGTGTGGGTGCACGTAAGCTGCCATGTGATGCATCTTTGTTTTGGAGCCTTCTCATCCCTTCTGCTTTTTCTGGTCTGGTGTCCCTGATAGCAGAAACGCATCCAATGAGGGTGTCGATTGAGGAGAGTTGATATTTTATAGACCAAACACATGAAAACTAACTTTTCAGTGTTGTTGGAAGTAAGACAGGGATTTTCTGCCCCCCTAAAACCTTGTGGTTGCAAAAGCTTGTTGTTTTGGGCTTCTGGTTTCTAGCCAAGGTGCGTAAGGATAAGAAGTTGTCCATGGAACGTGGGTACTGTGGCCCGGCTGGCTGCCATTGGGTGGGTTGCCTGGGGGTGATACTGCTGTTGGGGGACCATGCCAGCTAACCTCTCCGAAATCAATACTATCAATGTCTTTCAGGAGGAGACTGAATCAACCCTCCACCAAGGGCCATCAGTGGGGCTGAAAGACTCTTCAGGGTAAGTTGAGCTACTTTCCGAATAATTTTTGCCCAGAAAACTGGAAATTTGTCCTTTCTCTTCCTGTCGAGAATTTTCAAGGTTTTCCCACCTGTATCGCTGATGTCTTCACTGGGTAGCTTGGTCATGTCCTGGTGCCTTCTATGACCTTAAAGCTTGCCAAAAACATCACAAGTGGAATTTGAGGCCCCATCCTGGGATTTGAGGGCAGAGAGGGAGGCTCCTGTCCCCATCCAACCTCCCCAAGGATGCTGGAGTCAGCAGGGCACAATCGCTCAGATGCACATACCTACATAAATACAGAGGTAGGCGGTGGGGAAATGCTGGTGGGGACAACCAGCCTCGCAAAGCCTGGGAAAAGGGTGTTTCTTTCTCTCATCCCATGGTAGATCTGGGCAGAGATAGGAAGCCAAACTCATAAAGCTGTCCCTCAGCAGGCTAATCTTCTCTGCATCTTAGAGGCAGGGGCTTTCATGTCCGGTGAGAGGCCTCTAATAAGACCTTCTGGGGAAGGAGCCGATCCCAAAAGGCGGCAGGACTTTGCCTTCTGAGTCATGAATCTGCTGGTGTTCGGCCGCTAATGAGATTGGAAGGGCTGAGCGTGTTTTGCCGGGCTGTTTGCCCTAATGAGTTTAGTGGAGATTGTGTAACGTGTGGTCCGGCTGCCCGGAAAAGGCACCCAGCCCCTGGTTCTTTGGGAACTTATTGTCTCCATCCCAAACAGGCTCAAAGGCTTTCCTAGGTCCTGCGTAGTGCTGATGTCCCCCAGCCTGGTAAATTAGCCTAAATGGGCCAAGAATATCGCTTTCCCTTGCAGGAACTATGTCTGTGGGATGCTTTACCTAAAAGCAGACGTTGCAGCTTTGTGCTTGCCTGGATGTGCAGGAGAGACATCGCCACCTTCCTTGGATGGAGAAACCTGGCTTCCTAGCTCCTTCCTAGGTGGCATTGGGGCAGCTGGCCATGATTCTAAACTGGCCCTGCTGGGGGGTGCCAGGAGCAGGAAAAGGCAGATGATGGGTCTGATTCATGGGCTGGTGTGAGGGCCTGAGCTCACCTCTCAGTTTGCCTAGCATGGACTGGAGGAATGGACCTCTGGTTGCTTTTTTATCTACTTCTCTGACCTGCTGGACTAGACAAATTGAAGGATTTTGTGGGGGCACTGATCACAAACTGGTGGATATTTCACTTAGTTGGGAAGTGTCAATGACCCAATGACTTGGGACATCCCCAAGTTTCCCTGTGGGCAAGGGGACACCATCACTTCAACCCTGTGAAAGGCTCAACCTATAAGGCCAGGTGCTGGGTTCTCCACTTGGATCACAACAACCCCATAGAACTAAAGCTGGATTTGACCCCCTGGCTGGGGCTATCAGGCAGGAGCTCTGTGGTCCAAGCTCAATTCCAGTTGAACATTTATTCCTGTTATTCCAGGTAGGGCCTAGAGCACAAATCTTACAAGGAGCTGCTGAGGGAACTGGGGTTGTTTAGCCCGGAGAAAAGGAGGTTCAAGGGACACTGCTTCACTCTCTACACTTGTGACAGGAGGTTGGAGCGAGGTGGGGGTTGGTCTCTCTTCCCAAGTAACTAGCAACAGGACGAGAAGAAATGGCCTCAAGTTGCGCCAGGGGAAGTTAAGGAGCAATTTGTTCCCCATTGGGGTGTCAAGGCCTGGCCCAGGCTGCCCAGGGCAGTGGTGGAGTCCCCCTCTCTGGAGGGGTTGAACAGGGGTGTGGAGGTGGTGCTGAGGGCCAGGGGTTAGTGGGGACCTGGCAGTGCCGGAGGAGTGGTTGGACTCAAAGACCTTTTCCATCTGAAGTGATTCTGTGATTCTCTGTTGTGGACTTGGTTTAGGCTGTGCTTGCTACTCCCTCATTCATCACTTGCTTTGCGTTCTTGAAACATGAGTGACTGTAAGATGAGGTTCCCAAATCCCTGCCTGGCTTGGAGAAGCCATGGGAGAAAGTATTTTATATGGGCACATTGGTTTTAATAATATTTGTAAGTCCCACAGAAATTCCCCAAATTCACCTGACCTCACTCTATTCCCCACCCATGTTGCTGATGGCAGAGGTGGTGGCTCTGGACACTCCCTGTCCTGCAGCTTGTTGTACTGATGAGGCTGTGTCCTTCCTTGTTGTACCATTCCTCAGGCTGCTTTCTTGGAAGGGCAGTGGGGGGACCCTGTCCCTGCAGTCCCAGGAGATACGTCCCATCACAAGGTCTCCTCCCCCAGTGTGTCCACAATGCTCAGCCTCATGCCAGCCATGCCTGCCAAACCTTCAAACCCGTCTCCCTCTTTGAGCAGAGGTGTCTCTGGGGATGTTTCCTCGAGGCCTCCCTAATGTGATCTGGAGACCTTGTGGTCCTGCTCATTTGATCTTCCTTAGCCTTTAAGCAGCAACATGGGGCCATCCTGTTCCTACAGGGGCTGGGCAGTGCTGTGCTGGGATATCTCCTTTGGCCACAGCTCCTAGGGTGCTGCCATACTTGAAACAAGGGCTTGTTTGGGAGCAATTTCTTAATTTTGCATGTAAGAGGTGAAGGCTGCTCACTAATGTGGTAAGAAAGTGAAAGTGGTTTTGCTTTTCTTGCAGATCGCAGCACAAACCCTGGACAACCAGACCCATGGCAGGACAGCGGCTCTTGGCAACCAAGGCTGGAGTTGGGGTAGGAAATCCATGGGGAGCTGTCACTCCCCAGACCCAGTCCTGCATGGGGCACAACCCTTAGCACCTCCTTGATGCACCTGGGTTTTGGGACAATTTCTCTACTTTCCCAACCTCAACGTTTCTTCCCTTCTCGTGGTTCCCCACAGGACCCAAAGCCAAGGGGGTTGGGTGGTGCTGGTGGGGTTGCAGCCCCCCCTGGAGAGGCTGGAGTTTTGGAGATCAATGTGGGGTTCACCACTATGAGGGAGGGGGAGGAGAAGGAACTGGACTCCCCTGTCCCACAGCAGCAAGGGTGTGCCCAAGACTCAAAAAAGAAAAGAGAGGAGAAGCAAGAGCAAAGGAAGCAGCAGGAAAAGGGATTGCTGAGAAAAGGAGGGAGGAAGGAGGAGGAAGCTGAGGAAATCCCTGGGGATGTGATGGAAAGCATCGAGGAACAGGGTGATGATGGGGGTAGGAATTGGGCAGTGGGTTGGGGCAGAGCCAAGCGAGGGAGCAGCAACAACCCCTGGGGACAGGGTGAGGAGAGGAAAAAGCAGGAGAAGAGGAAAGCAGAGAAGGGCAGGAAGGTGAAAATGGTGGCAGTGGAGAAGGGAAAGAAGAAAGCAAAGAAGGACAAAATGTTGGAAGAGGAGCAAGAGCTGAAGCAGACAGATGAGGAGGGAGGAGAGAAAGGAGTGGGAGATAAACTGGAGGAGAGAGCTGGGGTGGAAAAGGAAAGCAAAGATGGGAAAAGAGTAAAGGAGGAGGAAGAGGAAGTGGATGAGAAAGGGGATGAAGGATGGGGAGAGACCCAGAGCACAGAGATTGGGCAGGAGGTAGGGGAGGAGGTAGGGAAGGGAGATGTGCCAGGGAAAGGGAAAAAGCGGAAAATCAAGGAAAAAAAAACAAAGGAGAAAGCAGAAAAGAAGGGGAAGAAGAGCAAAGAGAAGAGTGAAGAGGAGGAGACCTCACGGAAAACCCGGAAAAGGAAATCTAAGGAAGAAGAAGAAAAGAACAACAAAAAGGCTAAAAAGGAGGAGAAAGAGGAAGAAAAGAGAGAGAGAGAAAACAAGTGGAAATGGTAAGTGTCCTGTGTGCCTTTGGGCTGTGGGCAGGTCTAACACCAATGTAATCAGGGTTTTAGTTCTATTTCTTCAAGTAAAACTGAAAATTCTGATTTTGTTACTATTTAACTGCTCTGCTGTCCTTTAAGCCTTGAACTGCTGAGACATAAGGGGGGGGTGTGTCTTGAATATAAAATAGTTTTTGTATATTTATTTCAATTCTTTTAAGAGAATATACAATATATTCTTCTGGAAATGGCTTTGCTGGTGCCCAGCCAGGGAAGGGAGATGCTCGTGGCTGGTGGAAGGAGATGATTTGCACAACTGTCTCTAATAAAACATCTCCAAGACAGTGCAGGTTGTAGGGAATATAAAGCTTGTATTTTTTTTTCCCCCTCCTTTGCAGCAGTTTTGGGGTGATCCAGGCAAGTTTTTGGCCGGCCACCATTGGGAAAGCATGTAGGAGTGGGGCTCCTGGATGATGTATCTGTTTTTTTTGAGGTGGTAGGAGGCTTTAGCCACTTGGTGTCCCTCTTTCCC
>NW_010414343.1:10201-10787 GCF_000710305.1 Buceros rhinoceros silvestris
TTTCAGGGGCTGGGTGTTCTGGAGCCTGTTGCAAACCTGGGCTGAGGGATGCTGCCAGGGTGTTATCCCAGCCAGGGACACCGATGGGTGCCTAGACCTTTGGCACAGCTCTCGTGGAGCACCAGATGGCATGAGTCCTTGAGTACTGTGTCCAATTTTGGGCCCCTCACTTCAGGAAGGATGTTGAGGTGCTGGAATGGGTTCAGAGAAGGGCAAAGAAACTAGTGAAGGGTTTGGAGAACTTGTCTTACAAGGAGCAGCTGAGAGAACTGGGGTTTAGTCTGGAGAAGAGGAGGCTCAGGGGGACCTTATCACTCTCTACAACTACTTGAAGGGAGGTTGCAGGGAGGTGGGGGTCCGTCTCTTCTCCTGTGTTAAGAATGACAGGATGAGAGGGAATGGCCTCAAGTTGTGTCAGGGGAAGTTTAGGTTAGATATCAGGAAAAATTTCTTCACAGAGGGTTGTGAAGCACTGGAACAGGCTGCCCAGGGATGTGATGGATTTCCCATCCCTGAAAGTGTTTAAAAGCCGTGTGGATGTGGTGCTGAGGGACATGGTTTAGGGACCCTGGCAGTGCAGGGTGAA
>NW_010414343.1:10813-11368 GCF_000710305.1 Buceros rhinoceros silvestris
TGCAGGTTGAAGGTTTGGGCTTGATGCTCTTAAAGGTCTCTTTCAACCAGATGATTCTGTGATTCTGTGAAGCAGGTTTTTTGCTCATAATGCCTTGTCTGGGGGTTGGGATCCTGCCACAGAGGCGAGAGGTCGGTAGGTAGCTCCACTGGCAGCACTTCTGCCCCCCCAAACCGTGTGGGACTACATTTCCCATAAGGCTGCGCCGCCTTGGCACGGGGGAGTGCCACAACCCGAACCGCTTGGGCACAGCGGTGGCAGCTCACGGCCATGCCTTGGGCAGCGCCACCATCACGCCCCGGCGGGTAGCGGGGTGCTGGGGCAGGATGCTCGGGGTGACCTGGGCATCCACCAGCCCCGCTGGCTCTGCGGGTGGCCGGTGGCATGTACCGGCGCCTCGTCTTCTCGCTGCTTGGCCGCAGGGTTGGTCACCCCCAGTTCACCCCCGTTTGCCGCCGGACGGGTTCGGGGGGCTGCAGCGGGTGAGTGCGGGTGATGCTGTGTTGGGGGGGGAGGTCGGGGTTGGGGTCGGGGGCAGACGGGAAGCTCTTGCCG
>NW_010414343.1:11536-46759 GCF_000710305.1 Buceros rhinoceros silvestris
CAGATCACCCGGGCAGCTTCCTGTCTCTGAGCCGCTTTCAGTCCAGTTTTCTGCAGGTTATTGATTTTTCTTTAATCTCCCTCCCACCACCCCGCGGTGTTTTTATTTTTCCGGGCACAAAACACCGTTTGCTGCGATCGATTTATTCCGCCCTGCGTCCCGTGGGGAAGAGAACGGTCAGAAATGCTTCCGGGGCACCGCTGGCAAGAAACACTGGGGGATTTCCTCCCGTGGGTGAAATCGTGCTGTGCTGTCCCAGCAATCCTTGGGTGTTTTGGGTTTTTCTGTGTTTTTTTTTTGTTTTTTTTTTTTTTTTTGTTTTTTTTTTTTTTTTTTTTTTTTCTGGGGCAGTCTAAAGAAGTCCCAGGAGTGAAGTTGCCATCTGTCCTCTATATTAAGAATCTTCTATATTATATACCTGATGTTCTTGTCCCAGAGATAAATGCTGATAATTAAAAGGACAGCATTTGTCCTTTATTCTGAATAAAAATTCTGTCTTATAAACAGTTAACAAAACTTAGGGTGCAGATCTGCTGCCTGTCCCATGCACCACTGACAACAGTGCTCTGCCAGCGGACTTGGGCTGTCTCTTTTAATATGCTGCTCTCCTCATCTTCAGGGTGGCTGTCTTCCCTAATTTTTTAATATTTCCTTTTTTATATGCTTCTTAAACCTCTTCATTTCCTAGCTAAGGCTTGCAGTGACTTAATGCTGTTTGCTGTGAAAGGGAGAGAAGTGCATTAAGATCTTATTTGCACTCATACCTTAGGTGTAAGTAGAATCACTGACTGGTTTGGGTTGAAGGGACCTTCAGAGCTCACCCAGTCCAACCCCCTGCAGTCAGTAGGGACATCTGCAACTAGAGCAGGGTGCTCAGAGCCCCAGGCTCCAACCTGGGATGGTTCCAGGGATGGGGCTTCTCCCACCTCTTGGGGCAACCTGGCACAGGCTCTCACCACCCTCAGCATCAAAAAAATTTCTTCCTTCTCTCTAGTCTAAATCTCTCCTCTTTCAATTTAAACCCACCACCCCTTGTCCTGTCACAACAGTAGTCAGGAACATTGTGTTACCCATCTCTGGCACATGCATACAAACCTCTGAACCTTTTCTCTTTGGCTGCTCTTTAAAAAGAGGCAGTGAAGGCTGAGGGGAGAAGGGAGTACAGTTCAGTGCTTGCAGCCCTTTCTGTGTGGACAGAGCAGCCTTCGTGGCTCAGCAGTGGGGTCTCTCTGCCTGTGTCCCTGAGTTGGGTTGACTGATCCATCCCTTCACTCTCCCCCTGGTTCCCTCCATGTCACTGCGCTGAGCATATCTTCATCCTCAAGATGCCTTTCCCTGGGTTGCATTGCAGTCTTGTTTGAAAGAACGGGGAAACTGAGGCAGTAGCAGAGATAAGAGGATTTCACCTGCATTTTGTGGCAATTGTCACCACCTAATAAGCATCTTCCTAGGACAGCCTTGGGAGAAGGTCCCAGACCTCAGGGTTGGGATGCTCTCATGGGTCCTTCTGCATCTGTCCCAGGTGGGAAGAGGAGAAGAAAGAAGATGGTGTGAAGTGGACCCAGCTGGAGCACCGAGGACCCTATTTTGCCCCCCTCTATGAGCCACTGCCTGATGATGTGCAGTTTTATTATGATGGTACGTCCACCTTGTGGTTGGACCTTGTGATTGGATCATGCGGAGTTGTCCTCTACCTGGCCAAGGAACTGGTATAAGTGACGGGTTGATGTTGGCAGGACAGATCCAGGTCTCTGTTGTCCTCTGGTTTCCTACCATTTTTGCTGGGCTGTCTTCTCCCTATTCTCAGCTTCATCTGTGAACTATTTTCTGACAGATCAAAAGGAGGCAACAAAGGACCTTGGGACTTGTTGGGATGCTGGAAATGGGAGGGGACCACAGTCTCATGGGGTCTCCCACAGCCCCTTCACTGGGGCTTCTGATACCTTGTAGGTTTTTTGCAGGTGAAAAAAATAGCCCAGTCTGGGGAGATAAGGTGTCCAGCAATGCTGTCACCAGAGGCACTGCTGGGACATTGATGGGGCTGTCAGACTTTTTGACCCCGAGAAGGAGCCCTGGCTGCTGTATCTAGTCCTTCATAGGGTTTGGAACTTCTCTGTAGCCTCCGAGCTGTTGGAGACCCATCAGGGTGTTGCATGCATCTAGGCTGGTGGCTTTGGGCTGGGATCTTGGGTGATGTTGGCTCATTTGCTAAAAGATGTCACTGTTCCTGGATGAAAAACTGTGCCCAGGCAATAACCCCGAGTAGGAAGGGACCATGGCTGATGTACGTAGGTTGTCATGGGACTGTTATGAGGCTGTGACCCACCGTGACCTGCAGTGCAGGTGGAGATCAGGAGCCCCAAAAACCAGAGTGTCTGGTGCAGGTAAGATTGAACCATCTCCTGGAGCTCTGAGGGATGCTTTTCCTGCAGCTCGCCTAGAAAAGCTATTTCAAAGGATAAATTTCCCAGGAAAAGCCAAGTCATTCCTTGGATTTACTAGACTTCATTGCTCTAGCTAAAGAGTTTAGGAGAGGATGGTGGCTTCCCCACCTTCAAAAAGTGATCCAGGATCCACTGGACAATGGTAAGAGGTTGCACAGATCTCAGCTTTGAGCTTCCTTTGATTGCTCTATCCACATGGGAAAGTGTTTGAGATGAAACCTCTCCAAGCAGGTGGTTGACTATATAGAATGGTCCTGGAAGCTGTGGTGGTGGGACAACAAACATTTCTGTGTCTTGTGGAATCATTAGTTTGGGATTCATTACAGAATGGTGGCTGCTGAAAGCCCTGTGGCTCAGTGACCTTAACATATATCAGGATTTCCACTCCCCTGTAAAAGACAAGAAGTGTATGTTTGCAGACGGGCCACGGCAGCATCCCACTGTGTCAAATGCTCTGGGTATTGATCTGCAGGTGAGGTTATGCCTGGTGTGGTGTGGGTGCTGGAGTCCTGCTAGTGATGTTCTCACCCCATGCCCCTGTTTTGCCACTAAGTGTGGGGGCTCACCAAACAACTGCCGGTGGGCTACTGTCCCCATAACCAAAGGTCCTCTCTCTTCTTAGGCAAACCCCTGAAGCTGAGCCTGGCCACAGAGGAAATCGCCACCTTCTATGCCAAAATGCTCGATCATGAATACACAACCAAGGAGATCTTCCAGAACAACTTCTTCAATGACTGGAGGAAGGTATCTTTCCTGTGAGGGCTTCTTTGCTGCCTGTCCTCAGCATTAAACCTGTCAACTCAGGCAGACCACAGGCTGCAGCGTGGGATGGAGGAAATGATGGGTTTTTTGTGGCTTAGGTTTTTTTATAATCACATAACTATGAGATTATAAATTAGATGATTTATTGCCTTGTGTCTTGTGGGCTTGCTGTCTGCAGCATCCTTGAGTGCTTCACGTTGCGCTCTGAGTTTTGGTGATGCCGCTTAAGAAAGCGAGTGCTGGGTCATGCAAACAGCTTCACAAATGGTTTGGGCCCTGTGTCCCTCTGAAGGATTAACCTCATGGTCCCACAGCACCTCAGCTTAGTCCACAAATGAAAGCAAAAACCCAACTAGGGCAAGGTTACAAATACCTACTCCCTTCGGGGCTGGTTCTGCAGTCTCTGCAGGCTGCTTGCAGCCATGCTTGGGGGCCTCTTGTTTCCACAGCAGAGGCTAGAGGTAGCTCCACTCAGAGCTGGCTGTGTTTAGCTTTGCTGTGGGTACAAGGCCAGACGTCCACAGGCAGCCTGGCCTCCTGCCATGGCATCTCTGTCTGCCCATGAGTGGATGTGGTTCGGGTGGCTGCTTCCTTCTGAGTTTTCTGAAGAACTGCTATGTGTAAGTCTCCCCTTCGTTTTCTGTGAAGGGGAGGCATACGCAGCAGCAATGTGCAGAGCTGTCTTTTGCCTCCTGGCTTTACTCAGCCCCTCTCACTTCTTGATTAGGAGATGACCTCGGCAGAGCAGGAGATAATCAAAGAACTGGACAAGTGTGACTTCAGTGAGATCCACAAGTACTTTGTGGACAAAAGTGAGGCACGAAAAGCACTCCCCAAAGAGGAGAAGCAGGTGAAGACTGTTTCCTATGACATCTGGGGCTGGAGGATATGTTTTGGGAATAGCTTGAGTATTTCAGCTCTTGTCTCCTTTCCTGGTGTTATTCCCTGACATGGGACCTCTTTGGACTTTGGACCAGCTCTATTTCTCCATGACCATCACACCCCTCTTTATTAAGCTGCTCTGCAGAGGATGCACGTTTCATGGCTTTGCAGGGTACAAGTTATCTCTGGACCATGATTCAGGGTCCTGTCTGGAGGATAGTAGACCTTGGTAAGGGGCTGGTGGCACACAGGTTTCAATTCATCTGTGTCTTGCGTGGGGACAACAGCACTGTGTGGGTTTACAAAGTGGGTGGAGGTGAACCATTTGTTTACCACCATTTGCTGGGAGAGAACTTGAACCTATCCTCATGTCTTCCTCCAGCTCTTTGAGCTCTACCTTTCCAGCCTTGCATTCTCCAGGGAAAAGAGGGTAGTGATAGGCAGGGGGCATGGGGTCTTGGTTTCATCCTGTGGGATGGTGTTTGTTTCAGAAATTGAAGGAGGAGGCAGATAAGATCCAAGAGGAGTATGGATACTGCATCCTTGATGGGCACCGGGAGAAGATAGGCAACTTTAAAACTGAGCCGCCGGGGCTGTTCCGTGGGCGTGGAGACCACCCCAAAATGGGCATGCTGAAGAAGAGGATCATGCCAGAAGATGTTGTCATCAACTGCAGCAAGTGAGTTGCCATGGGAAGGGCTGAGCTCATGGGGCTGCTTCTGAATCTGGGGTAAACAGCACATCTCTGTCTGGAGCTGCTGTGGGGCTTTGCTATCTCCTGCAATCATTGCTTTGCACACCCTCAGGCTTGTTCTCACTGGAGCCCTTCCATCAACTCCTGGAGATGGAGTTTGCTTTGCAGTTGATTTGACTTTTAGTTTCTCTGTGGACATACAGTGGCCAGAGGAGGTGTTCAGGAGCTCCCTTCTTTCCCTGGTGCATGCACTGTTCACCCACCACCAACTGCAAACACTGCAGTGCTCCTACAGCCTCTCAGAGGGGACAACTCTATCCTCCTTCTCCTGTGCTCCTCTTCCAAACAAGCCATTCCTCCTCATTTTATTGACCCTTTGTGCTGGCTGGAAGCATCAGGAATACTCACTGGTGGGAGGAAAAGCAGTGTTTGGGTTGAGTGTTTGCCCTTTAAGTTATGTGAGTTTGATTGGTCTTAGCCACCCCTATGAAGACCTTGTGGCCTTGATTCAAAATACTCCCCACCAGCTCAGGAAGTCCTCCTGGTGTCCCCAGCACCCAAAGGATAAAGAACTGATCATGTTGTGGAGCAATTTTGGGCAGGCTGTATGTTTTCTGAAAGGAATTCTGCAGTGTGGTGACCTGTGAAGAAACAGTTGAGCTTATGAGCTGTTTCTTCATGATCTAAAGGCTGTAACTGTGCTCTGCCCACAGAGATTCCAAGATCCCCAAGCCACCAGAAGGGCACAAGTGGAAGGAGGTGCGCTTCGACAACACTGTTACCTGGCTGGCCTCATGGACGGAAAACATCCAGAACACTTTGAAGTACATCATGCTGAACCCCAGCTCCAAGCTGAAGGTTGGAGTGATGCTGCTGTTCAGGCAGAGCTGTTGCTTTATGGGCCACCAGCTTTTTGTGAGGTGGAAAGATCAGGGGAAAGCAGAGATGTGGCACGTTGTTAAAAATATATAGTTTTTCTTTTTCACAGGGACTAGAATCTGTGGGGTTGGATTAATTTAACCCAGTAAAGGGGAGGTAGGGGGAGGTGGAATCACCATCTGTAATGCCATTGGAGTGAGGGAGGGAGTGAACACTGAGGAGGGAAAGGTGATTTAAAGCTTTTTCCAGTCCTCAAGGCAAATAAGGACACTGCACACAAATTGGGCACGACTGAGCCAAGTGCATTGTGTCAGTCCACACTGGTGGTGTCCAAGCAGCAGTGGCCATGGCTTGACCGTTTGGCGGCTTCTCACTTACTGTGTGCTGGCTCCTAACTGAATAGAGGATACCGCCGGACTGAGTAGCTCAGACTTGGCTGGGATCCCTGGTCCAGCCAGCAGAGGGCACAGAAACGCTAGATGAGCTGTTTCTGCTCTGGTTTTTCCATTTAACGGATTTTTCAGAAGAAAACAATGAAGTTCAGCCAGTGTTCAGATGCTGGAGGTCTTCCCAGAAGAGGGCCTGACTGGGAGGGGTGGAAAGAAGATGGGGCACTGGGTTGTGGCCTCTCTTTCCAGGGGGAGAAAGATTGGCAGAAGTATGAGGTAGCTCGGCGCTTAAAGGATGTCGTCCACAAAATCCGTGCTCAGTACCGAGCTGATTGGAAGTCCAAGGAGATGAGGAACCGGCAGATAGCAGTGGCCCTCTACTTCATTGATAAGGTATCTGTGGTCTCATCCTGTCCCCCTTCCCTGTAGAATCTGGGATTTAGCATACCTGATCCACCCCACCCTGTACTCTTTTTGGTATCTGCAGTTGTACCAGCCAGGGCTGCTCCACATGAGGAATCTGGCAGTGATCATGGAGGATGGTGACTCCTATCTGCCGATGCTTGTGGGAGGATGCAGTTGTGTGGCAGTGCACGAGCTGTACTGTCCTTCCAGGACTTTCCCTGCATGTGTATCTCTGTGTGACGACAAAGGCCCCTCTGGAAAGCTGGATAACTTCATTCTGGGGGGATATTTTAGAGTTTCTGAGAGCAGTGAAATAATCTTCTGCTGGAGGTAGTCACTGCTTGGTTTCCACCGGGATCCCAGCAGCCACTTACTAAGGCACTGTCCTGAAAAAGCTTTGTTCTTTCTACTTCCTGGTGTCCACATCCACTTTAATAACCTTGGAAAGGGGAACTGAGGTGATTTGGGATGGATGACTTGCTGTGTCCTTTCAGCTGGCCCTGCGAGCTGGCAATGAGAAGGAAGAAGGGGAGACTGCAGACACAGTTGGCTGCTGCTCTCTGCGCGTGGAGCACATCAAACTGCACGAGAAGCTGGATGGGCAGGAGCATGTGGTGGAGTTTGACTTCCTTGGAAAAGACTCAATCCGTTACTACAACAAAGTTTCAGTGGAGAAGCCGGTGAGGGGGGCAGAAATGGAGGCAGTGGCCAGCACAGCAGTTTGGTGCAGGGTCAGCTGGGTGGCTTCATTCATTCAGTGATAATCAGTCCCTGATCTGCACCTGAAACTTGTGGCAAAGCTGCTTCCTGTGCTTTGACACCACTGCTGACCTTGTCTTGAAGGGGGAGAAACTTTGAGGTAGGGCCTTTGAAGTTGTTCTAGCCCATGAACCATGGGAGAGAAGTCCTGCCTCTTGCTGGATCATCCTCAGCTGACTGGTGGGCATTAGGACTTGAACTGTCCTCACTGGTATTTCTATCTTTTGCTTTGACCATGGAATAGATGATTTTAATGGTGTTTGTGGGGAAAGTGGAATGCCGGGGACAGCAGAGATGGGGCAGAACAGCCAACAGTACCAGTGGGTTTGAGGGCCCACTGTCAGTCCTTGAAGCGTAGAAGGTTGATGGTGTGGTAGGATGTGTAATACACGTGCATGAATCAGAGTCTATCTGATGAGGGGGCAGACAGAGAGGAGGGAGATGTCTAGGACTAATTTCCTCCTTGTCCCTGACCATGGCTGTGTTTTTTCTCCCCTTTAGGTGTTCAAGAACGTGCAGTTGTTCATGAAGAACAAGGACCCAGGAGATGACCTCTTTGACAGGCTCAATGTGAGTTGTCATCTCTTAAGCTTTTGGAACAGCACTGATGGCCCAGAGGAAGTAGAAGCAAACCCATGACGTCCTTCTCCAGCCTGCAAGCTCCTGGGCTGTGGTTCCACATTCCCTTATGCTGGTTTTAACTCTCTCCATTGCAGAGACACCACTGGAACTGTTTGAACACCCTGCTGGGATGCTGTCATGATTTTTTCCACCCTCTTTCTGCACTGGTAGCATCTCTGCTTCTCTGAATGCAGACGTGGCTGCCTGCCCACACCTACGAGTAACCTGTGCCTCTGCTAAGGAGGTGGCTTTCTGTTCCTTTCCTCCTCTACCTCATCTGCTTGGACTTTTTTTAGCTTGGGAAGCCCTGCCCACATACATGTTGCTCAGGGTGTTGCTGGAGGTGTCAAACCTCAGCTGTGTAATACTTTCACACCTTGCTGGGGCTTGACAGAGGTTGAGATGCTGCTGGAGCACAAGGGTGCTGGAGAGATGTGCTGCAGCCTTCTCTCCTGAGCTACTCCCCTGCCAAAACCTCCTCTCTTCCTCAGTATGGGATGCTGCCACCCATGCTCCTCCTTTGCCTTCATTCCCTTCAAAACCACATGCCCCCTTTTCCTCTGAAGAGGCTGCTCTTCTTTAGTTATATAGGATTTATCTGTGATTGGCTTTTTCGGTACAAATAAGGCTTCTTCCAAACCCCAGATGACTCTTCTTGGCATCTTCTGTTTCCAGCCCAAATGCAGCTCCATGTGTTCCATAGAACAGAGATATCAAATGGGATATACGTGATATTGGATGTGAGCTGTGTCCTCTTGGATATAGATGGACAGAAATTGCTGACTTCCAGAGAGATTCTTTGAGTGTTTAAGTGAAATTTGTGCCAGTTTTTGATAGGTGAGGGTCTGGCCCATCAAATAGCTCTGCAAGCTATGGGAGATTTTTTTACAGTACCTTATCTGGTTGCTTAGGCAGAAGATGGTCTGAAAGGCAAGTGCTTTATTGTCTTGGCTTTTGCTTGTTCTCTTCCTTTCTTTCCCTGTAACTTTGTCTGGTTGTCTTTTCTCCAGACAGGCATCTTGAACAGGCACCTCCAGAGACTGATGGATGGTTTGAGTGCGAAAGTGTTCAGAACCTACAATGCTTCCATCACCCTGCAGGAGCAGCTCAAGGCACTCACTAACTGTGAGTTCCTAACAGTGTTTGTGGTATCACCAGATGGGTTGTGTGGTCAATGAGCTCAGCGATGTCCACCCATTGTCTTGAAGTCCCTAGAACTGCCTGCTCCTCCTTGGCAGGTGATGCACCACATTGTTGGTTGGTATGTAACTTATGAGGAAGTTGGGAACTCAGCACAAGAGAGATGTGGACCTGTTGGAGTGGTTCCAGAGGAGGCTGTGAGGATGATCAGGGGGGCTGGAGCACTTCTGCTGTGAGGACAGGCTGAGACAGTTGGAGTGTTCAGCCTGGAGAAGAGAAGGCTCTGGGGAGACCTTAGTGTGGCCTTTCAGTGCTGAAAGAGCCTGTAAGAAAGCTAGGGACAGAATTTTTAGCAGGGGCTGTTGTGACAGGACAAGGGATGATGGCTTAAACTAGAAGAGGGAGAGTCAGACTAGAGAGAATGAAAAAATTGTTTACGCTGAAGGTGGTGAGACACTGGCCCAGGCTGCCTTGAGAGGTGGGAGAAGCCCGTTCCCTGGAACTGTTCCAGGTTGGATTGGACCTTGGGGCTCTGAGCAACCTGCTCTAGTTGCAGATGTCCCTGCTGACTGCTGGACTGGGTGAGCTTTGAAGGTCCATTCCAACCTAAAGCATTCGATAATTCTGTGATTTTCAAGTGACAAATAATTGCCCACTCAGTGACAGTCTGACTAACCGTTAGTCAAGATGAGAATATTCCTTTTTTTCTCCTTCCCTGCCATTGGTTGCATTATTTTTGCCTGCTTGGGATAGGAGTGATGAGACACAGTATCAGAATCAGTGACACTCAAGTGTCCTTCACCAATTTCCCCAAGCAGTATTGCTCTCCCCTGTGATAGGATAGGGAAGGCAAATAACTTGCTGCTGTTCTGGTCTATTCCCTGCCTTCCCCAAATCCTAGAAAGGAGACATAGCGATGCTTCCATCTATTTCCAGCTGAAGACAGTGTTGCAGAAAAGCTCCTCTCCTACAACCGAGCGAACCGAGCTGTGGCCATCTTATGTAACCATCAGAGGTCTACACCAAAAACCTTTCAGAAGTCCATGCAAAACCTCCAGGCCAAGGTGAGACAGAGCTGAGAGCCCCTAGACCTTGTGTAACTTCTGGGGTTTTGTTAGAGTGCTGGTGGGGATATGGGGGGAGAGAGTGAATAACCCAGTGCCCAAAGAGATCACACTGATTAAGCATGGTAGGGAATGAACCAGAAACGGTGCCATTTTTAATCAGTGTGGAGATATCAGCAACCCAGGAGTGGAGAGGGATGGTATAAGCTCAAATGTTGGATGAAGCACACTTGACACAGACTTCATTAATTTTTTTCATCACTCAGTGTCTTCAAACCAAGCAGGGTTCCTTTTGTGATGGCACAGCTTCTACACAGTTGGGACCAGGAAATTGATGTTCCCTTCTGGCTGGTCACAATAGGACCATGGGTCTGCTATGGTAATTCCTCAAAGTAATTTTAAGTGTGCCTGGCTTCTGTTCACACTCCACTGGTGAGCTTGGGACTTTGCCGAGGGCTCCGGCACTTGTCACGAGCCAGTCAGTCTCAGAGAGTTACACAAGATGAACGGAAAAGAGCTGCGAGTGTTTCTGGCATCCATATTGTGATGATCTTTAGCAAGACGCTAAGAAATGCTTGAGCTCCAGCAGCTGCTGGACAAGTAGTTGGTTCTGGATTAGGTGAGAAGATGAGGAATGTGGCAAAGGAAAGGGAAAGAGAGGCAGCTGAAACCTCCACAGAGGACGGGAGCATGGGCTCACTTTTTGTATTAACCTTCATAGATCGATGCCAAGAAGCAACAGGTGGAAGAAGCCCAGCAAGAGCTGAAAAAAGCTGAAGAGGAGTTTGAAGACACAAAAGATGCCAAAGCAGAAGCGTGAGTGACTCTCCCTTACAAGTCCCCTTTTGCAGAGGAATCTCTGTGCGGAAGGTTTCTGGGTGGGGATGATTTGGTCCAATAAACTGCATGCAGCTCATCAGCACTGACATGTCATTATTGGGTGCCAGATGCTTCCTGTCCCGTGGCAGATGGGTGGAGGTCTTGGGGATGGTTCCTTGCAACAGCAGGACTGCAGAGAGCTCCTTCAGGGGGATTTGTTTGTGATAATGCACATCTCACTGAACATGGAGACTTCAGTGTGAGCTGCTGGCCTGGAATTATCTTCTAAATGCCATGGTGTGGAGCTTCAGGTCGGAGCTGGGAATACCCAGACTAGCCTTGGTGCATGTTTTTCTTGAGGGACACTTGAGCAGTGAATTGTGGCCTATTTGATCTCTGCAACAGCCATTGCATGGGGCCTGTCCCAATTTGCCCCCCCATTCCCAGAGCTCAAATGTGATTTGCTGCCCAGAGACAGGAGAAGGGTGGAAGAGAGAAACAAAGGTTGTATTTTATATTTTACTTCGGGCTTTCTTGTTTTCTCGTCCTGCCTTGTGCTGCTGAGATGCAGCACAGGTTGTCAGAGATGGTTGTTGCTTGTGGAACCTGGGTTTGAAAAGGTGGTCTCTGCTGGATGCTGGCTTTTGTGACTGCCCCACTTAGGGAATAATAATTCTATTTTTAAAAATGTCTTATGTCAAAGTACTCAGGAAATGGGTTAGTGCTGAATGGCATCTTCCACTTTGCTAGGTTCAAGCATTAAGGACTTCAGGTGAGTGTAGAGGCTGTTCTGAGCTGAAGCTTGTTGGCTTCCCGTTGTGCTCCCAGGCAGTAGAAGTCCAGAGCTGCTCTGTATTTCACCTTTGTTGCTTCTTCCCCTTTAATATGCTGTCTGTGTTGCTCTTCCTCTGCCCTCAGCAATGTGGAGAAGAAAAAGAAGCTGCTGAAGCGGCTGGAAGAGCAGCTGGCCAAGTTGAATGTCCAGGCCACAGATAAGGAAGAAAACAAGCAGATAGCTCTGGGCACATCCAAGCTGAATTACCTGGACCCCAGGATTAGCATAGCTTGGTATGTCTTGGGGATTCTGTGGAGCAAACAGTCCTTTGGAGATGTGCAGATCAACTAGCACTGCCTGGGGAAGGGTATGAACATACACTTGAGCCTTTGGGGGAAAGGAATAAACTTTGTTTCTGCCCAGAGAAACCTACCCAAGCCCTGGCGGTACTGGGATACACCAGGAGTTTGCATGGGTGAAAAATGCTGCACCCTGAGAGGAGGGTACCGCTCTGGTGGGAGCAGAACAGGGTGGGCAGCACATCCCCACTGCAGTCTTGTGGTCTGTACAGGTGCAAGAAGTTTGGTGTGCCCATTGAGAAGATCTACAACAAGACACAGAGGGAGAAGTTTGCCTGGGCGATTGAAACGACTGATGAGGACTTTGAATTCTGAGGCACTGAGTCATGCTCGTTTGGGGCTGTTGGAAGCTTTTTTTACATGCTGCTGCAATCATTGCACGTTGGGGCTGGGTGGTTGTCTCATGAAAGGGATCAATATGGGTATTTTGTGCCTTTTTTGTATACAAAAGAAAACATCTTGTTTCTAGTTGGAACAGATATCACTGACTTGTGACACTCATCCTGACTGCAGTGGCTTTGATGTGAACTTCTAATTCCTCTTCAGAGTTGCCAAGTGCTTTGGATCTTTTTCTTTCCTCTGGAGTCTGGGAAGAAGATTGAATGAGAGCCTTAATTGTACTGACAAACAAGATTAAATCTAATCCTATCACCTTGATGTAGTAGAGCTGAGCTGCCCTTTTCAGTCTCTGGATTGGCTTGATGGGGAAACACAAGACAATGACAGCACTGAAACAGGCAGCTCTAGTAGAAGACCTGAGCTTGGGTCACAGGTCCACTAGGAGGAAGGGAAAAAACTCAGGTTTTTATGTCAGGGTATTTTGTGCCCTTTCACCTCCAGGAGAGGAGAAAATGGTGCAATAGTACAGAAGAAATTGAAATGGAAAAATGTTTTGGGAGGGAGTGAATGTCATGGCAGAGGGAGGAGAAGACACTGGGTTAAAAAGCAGGTTTCACACTGGAGGGATGACATTTGCCTTGGCAGGAGCGAAGTGTACTTTAACCACGCCTGTGTGGGAGAACGTTGTTCTAGGAAAGGCCAGCTCGTTTGGGGCTGTACTTTCTCTCCCCTGCTTGCTTCAGCTGGCTTTGGCTCAGCTCACTGTCACTTGGCACAAACTCAACTGTCCAGCCCCAGAACTAACACTGGGAAAGGATAATGCGGCTTGTGGGGCTGGACCAGACTACGGTGGGATGGGAATGTGCTGGGGAGCAGTACCAACCTTGCTGGAGCTGTGCCTGCATAGGATGACAGCTTTGTCATCAGGCTGCATCCTTCTTGGTCTGCTCCTGCTGGGCATGGAGCAGGCGGGGACTGAGAACATGAACTGCTGGTGCTCACTGCCTAATTGGCTGCTTTTCAGAGGAGGAAAAAATAGTGCTATCAGCATGTTCCTGGCAACATAACCTACATACCAGTGAATCTCAGGTGTAAACAAGCTGTTGTATTGGCAGCAAAGCCTTCTGGCATCTCAGGGCTGATGTTCAGGTCGCTGTAGTCCAAAGCTCTCAGTGCTTCCCATGTGTTCGTTTACAGGCACTTGTTCTTGTGTTTAAGCTGTTGCTGTTTTGGTTGGAAGTCAGGTACTTGACATGCATTTCATTAAAACCGGGAGTGATTTTTTTTTTTTTCTGAGCGACTGGAAGCTTTTTGCAACTCATCCAAGATGTGGTTCTGCTGTGAGCTGATGTGCAGAGATCTGAGCCAGGGCTCAGTCCCTAGCGTGGGGTCTGTGTACGCTCAGTTGTCTGCAGGGATTTAGGCATGATAGGAAATCCTTTGTCTTTAAAGAGCCTGCCTGCAGAGCTCAAACCTGGCTGGGCTGGTCCCTAAGGACCCACACACAAAACTGAGCCACCAAAATTGAATTGCTGCATGATAGCAGAGTTGTGACAAATGTAAAGGGAAAATGCAGGGTGAAGCCAATGCTGTTGTATCTCACACCCATACTGGGTTGTGCTCCACCACTCGTCTGAGACATGACAGCTTGTGAAACTAACTGGACTGTCACTCTCAAGCCCCAATAGCTCCTGTTGGTTTTAATGAGGCCACTGGCTCCTGAAACAGGGATCTAAATCAGTCTGAATGGTGGTAAAGGTAGACCAGGTATCAGCTGCATGAGCAAGAGGCAGGAGCTGCCAAGCATGCCTTGTCGCCTGTGTTGGATTTGTATCTCTGAAACAGAGGTAACCAGTTTGGCCTCAATGGATGGAGACGTTTTTCTGCCAACCCTGCTAAATGCTTTCTGGTGCTCAAAAGAGGTTAAAGTGAATATTGGCTGTTAACTGTGGTGGAAAGTTTGTTCTAGTCCAACTAATGGAGTAATTCCAGCCAAGCCCCTAGTGAAACAGTGCTCCTGTTTTCCAGTAGTAGAAAAAAGCAGCAAGATGTGATTGGATGATCGTTAGGGGTGTTTCCATTGAACCAACATTATTTTTTAAGTGTTTCCTAGAGCAAAAAGTCTTTCAAGCACCATGTGAGAGAAAAGAGCTGCATTAGTAAGAGCAGCTGCAGCAGTTTGAACAGCTGCTGAGGGAGCAGTGGAAAAAATCACCCCAGAATGCCAATCTTGCTGCAGCTTTAGGGAGAAATTAGTAACTTTGTCCTTGGCCTCCTCTTCAGCAGGTTCCCATCAGTCCTGTGATCCTCTGCTGGGTTAAGGGCGGGGGGTGGGGAAGGTTGGGTAATTGCTATCCCCATGGTCCTGTCCACCCTCACTTTTTTTTTTTTGCTGGGTTGGTGGATCTGTGAAGTGGGTGCTGGCAATATTTCGTGCTTACAGGGGCTGTGCTTTCCTCAACAGCTCCTCTGTCCCTATCAAAGTGTCCTGCTTCTCTCCAAAAGGCCATGCTTGGAGTAAAGTTGAGGTAGCTCAGCTGCAGTGAGAGCTCAGCTAATGAAGCCAGAGGCCTCATGTTTGCCTCTTGTGCTGCAGCAGATGAAGAGGGCCTGCAGTATTGTAGGACTCATTGGCCATGCCTGAATGCTGCAGATGTCTGGGCTGCAAACACCTGTCAGCACCAGCTAAATAGTAATTATTGGCTCTTCTGTAGGAATTTAAAGTTCTTTCCTCAAAGGGTGTGTTTCTGTACAAACCAGTTCTATGGCACTTGACCATTTTTGTCAAAAGGCTTAGTGAAACCAAGACTGGAAATGCAGGTGCACGGGAGGTGTGAAGCAAAAGCAAGGTGAGGAGTCCATGTTTTGCCGGATAACACATAATGCATCCAGGGGTGAGTACACAATGTGTTTGACACAGCTGAGCTTTAAAGAGAAACTGGTAAGTCTGGCCACAAGTGAGATACAGGTTGGAGAAGTTGAGCATCTTGTCGGCATCACAGTGGCACAAAGCAGCAGTTTGGCCTAATGCCTAGTCAGGCAAGGATATTCCACTGCTCAGGACCATGTGGAGCAGGGTCATGGCTCGTTACAGACTCCTCTGAGAGCAGAATCCCTCCTCCAGCCTAAAAGACTGGGGTTATTTGGTGACTGTGAGCAATACCGGCATGCTTGGATTAACCCTACCTGCTCTGGCCCTTCTAGAGATGTTTTCAACTCAATTTCTCCAATGAAGTGCCCCCTTTCTTTAGGCACAGAAAAGCCTGTGCTTTGATGCCTAAGGCACTTGGTAGCCCAAAGGGAAGATCTGGTTTCAGGCAAAAGCAGAAGTGGTACCTTTCCTGATACCTTCCTGGGTTACTAATGTTCTTTTCGTAAAAGTCTGTTGTTTGTATTTGTTGGGAGGAGACCTCAAAGCAAATCTACCAGGAATGAAGCTGACTGCTCCTGCTGCTATCAGGGAATAGGCTTAGGGCAGCTCCAGTTACATAACAAAGCTTAAAAATAAACCACCTCAGTTTGTCTCCCTGCCTGCAGGCTGGGGGTGTCCTGAACTGTGTGATGGCACAAGGACAGCTCTGATACTATGGCTGTTTGTTTGATAAGATAAACCTCTGGGTGGTAGGAGGCAGTGAGAAGTTCCTTGTGCCTTGCTTTGGCATCTCCTGCCTGTGCCCAGCCTCTTCCCAGAATCGCTGAGTTTGAGCAAGTCTTTGGAGGGCTTCAGTCCATCCTCCTACTCAAAGGAGGACCAGCTTTGGTTGGGTTGCTCAGGGCATTCTCCAGCCACATTTCAATATTTCCAGGAGGGGAGGTTCCTCCACCATATCTCAGGGTCCCCATTTTGGCAATTAATGGTTGCCCTGGCAAACTTTTTTCTTCCTTATATCTTGCTTGACTGTCCCTTGATGCATCTTGTAACCAGCTGCTTGTCCTTTCTCTGTGCATCTCCAAGGAGAGTCTGGCTCTGGCCTCTCTATAGCCAGCCCCCATTAATCATCTGAAGGCAGTAACTTGATTCCCTTTAGCCTGCTCCCCTCTAGGCTGCCCTGTTGCATTCTGCCCACATCTGGAACTTCTCTGAACTTCACCTTCCACCGAACACCAACCTGCCGAGCCTCAGAGGGATGTGGGAGGAGCTTCTGGCTGAAGGATGTAGGACCATCCCAATCTATAGCTTGGGGGTGTGTACAAGTGATACCTGTCCCTGCAGAGGAGGTTGTTTGAGCAGCTGGAGACTCTAATGGGGCTCTGTCTCTGCCTATTGAGAGATGGGAACACAAAGCCTGCATGTTGGCACCTTCAGCAGGTTCTAAAGCCCTTGGACCAAGCTACACTCATCAGAAACCTTCCCGCGTCACACTTTCTCTGGGGATGAATCAGGCTCTTGATATGCAGCCAACAGATTATTGATCTTTGTTAATGAAAAAAATGCCTCAACCTCCTGTTTCCCAGAGCCACTTCCCATAGCAGTTGGGGCTGGCAGCAGGGTTGGAGATGCTGCTCCCCTGCCCATCAGGGCTGCAGGGGGTGGAGAAGGGGTCCTGGGGGGTGATCTGAAGAAGGGCAGTCATCAAAGCTGCTTAGCTGCTCTTTTTTCTGCTCAGACAGAGCCTTTGCTCACCCGTAGGTGGTTCAGAGAGATGGGCTTTTGGCTGATTCATCTTAATTGGTGCAGAGAGGGAAGTGGGTGTGATGAAAACTCCTCATTTGCTGAGGAGCCTTTGCTGTTGGACTGCTGCTTATACTCTGCATCTGCTCCCTGGTGAGCAATCAGATTAAGGGGAAAGCAAAGCAGCTGTAGTCTGACAGACATGTGAGAGGTGGGAAACCCCTGTGAGGATGTGAGGAAGAGAAATGTGGAGGATTTCCAGAGGGTTTTTCCTCCTCTCTCTTCTTCCCTTGAGGTCTGATGTTGCAAAGTGAAAAATATTGGAAAGACAGAACAGAAACTTTAAAGGGAATTGGTTTTGTTTCTAAGGAAGGAAAGGGGGAGACTAACATTTAAGTTGAGGCTATCACTGCTGTGCTTCAGACCCTCTGTCTCTGAACGCACCAAAGGAGGCACTTCCTCTTCCAATGTGGTTTAGCAGGAGAGATGAAGTCTGTGGCTTACATGAATAAAATATGTGCTTAAGGAGCTCCCTGGGTTTACAGTTTTACTCTGTGTCCATCAGCAGTCAGCCAAGTTTAGGACTGCTGTAAAATAGCTCAAACTGGAGAGACATTAGCCTTTGCCACACGCTTGTAAATGCAGCACTGCTGATGCCGAGGAGAGCGGAAAAGGAAAGCAAGTGATTAATCTATGAGAAACAGGATCCCTGTGATAAAATGCAGGATGGTCTAATGAGGGGCAGAGGAAAGGCTTCCAAGGCAAGGGTGAAACTCCAGGACATCTGGAGAACTGCTGGCACTTGTTCCTTGTGGCTGTGGAAGGGTGACAACTGCCCATTGTGGGTGTCCTGCAGGGAATGAAGAGATGACATACAGGCTGCTTCTTCCTTCAGTCCCTTTTAGCTGCAATAGCGATACTTTGGTCAGCTGAGCATATGTGTTATTCAAAACAAAGTAAGACTCAGGAAAAGCTCAGTCCCAAGCTCTGAGAATGGAGTCTCCAGCCCTTAATCCTGAGCTGCTACAATATGGGGCATGAGGAATTCCAATAAATTACTTAATATTCTTAAGTAGGGGTATTCTTAAGTATGTCCAAGTCTGGATTAGGCTGCAATCATGAGTGAGTGGCTTGATTCAGAAATAAGCCTCTGAGTAACTGCTTGCACAGCCACAGGAGGGCTCATAAATTCCTTCTGCTGCCATGAACCTGAAAAGTGTGATGCAGGTTCTCTGCAAACTGCTTCCAGTGGTTCCCTGAGGTTGCCTTGTATTGCTGGAGGCATGGTGAGGCAGACCTCTGATGCTTTTCCAAAAAATGCTGTATTTCTAGCTTGGTGAAGTGCATCCAGTCCACCCTTTCTCTTGTACACAGGGCAGGTTATTTATCCGCCAAGGTGGGTCAGACAAGGAAGTCTCTAATCCCTTCTTACAGGTCACCCATACGTAAATGAGCTCTCTGGGTTTTTTTTTTTTTTAAAGCTGTTCTGTGCAATCTCTTCTATCTATTTCTCAAGCTATAGCTGGACTTTTCAGCTCCTAAAGGTTTAGTTTGCCACAGTGGAAGAGAATAAGGTGGCAACTATTGCAACCGGTTTTAATTATGACTCAGATTTCCTTCTTGGTAGTCCTCCAGGCAGAAACAGTTCCTGACTTTCCATCCTTCATTACTGGTGCTGCAAACACCTCTCCTCTCAGAGGCAAGACCTGCAGGGATTAAACCTCCATCACACCTCACCTGTGGATCCTTGGACCCAGCACTGTCCCCATTTCTGCACACAGAAGGATTCTCCACAAAACCAGGCACAAGATGACATTGAATGCCTGCAAAAGCAAATTCTGCTGCTGCCTTTCCAGGGATGAGATTTGGAGGTGGTGAGAGGAGATGAACTGAACTCAGAGGGTCTGGCTGCTCTTGCTAGCCCAGGCATGTTACGCAATCTTTTTTTTTTTTTTGCATTGGGCTTGTCTTCATTCTCTTTTGGGATGTTGTAAGGGATGACTACAGCCTTACGTTTCATCTGGTGTCTTTCAAGGGGGGTCACCAGCTTCAGCTTTGTCTGGATGTAGTGACATGAGCATGTAATAAGGTCTTGGCAATGTGGGCAAAGAGCTGACGTCGTTGTAATTTGGTGTGGGGTCTGTGGCCTAGTTACAACTCCTTTCATGAAATCCTCCTTCATTGCTCTTAGTTATATTTGGTTCAGTTCACTTTCCCTAGAGCCAGTTGGGCCAGCTTTGTAGCACGGCCCCTTTAGCAAGCAGCGTGCCTGGACCATGGCGGCCCAACCCTTGATTCCCTTACTGTGCAAATAGGTCTTTTTTTAATATATACATTGTCATTTTTGAAAGAGCTTCTACATGAAGTTGTACTGAATGTCAAAAAAAAAAAACCCAAAATGCAAAATAAACCCTGAAACCAGGAGAGATAATTCTATAAATAAACCAGAGAAAACTCAGTCCAGTTTTACCTCCTTTGAAAGTCTAAGACAATATGAATTGTTATCTCTAAAAACTTTAATTTGTATTTGCCATTGTTAGTAACAGCCCATAAGCTTTGTGTTTACAGGACGTCAGGATTGAGGCTTGCTAGGTTTGCTCTGACTGAGCTTGGCTTGACCTGCCTGAGGCTTTTCTTTTTAACTTGGCTGAGTGGCAAGAGCAATTTTTCTAATTGACCAAGTGACTATGGATAATTTGCTTTGCTTTTGTGTATCTTTATGTAAAGCGGCTGTATGTTATTACAGACCACAGTAACACGCCGTTAGTCTGTGCAGAATGAGGTATTTATGACTCTGCCCCAAGGACACAGTATAGAGCAATGTTAAGATTTCAATTATACTAATAATATATATACACAGGTCCATGGTGTGCTTTTCCTTTGCCCGTAAGATGAGATTTTGAGGTTGTAGCAGCAGCGTGGCATCTTTCTCCCAGTCTTTCTTTTGTCCTCGTGGGCTTCCCTGATCTTGCTGGTACGTCAGGCTTAGGGTTGTGGTAACAGCAGGCAGAACAGCGCTTGGGCCGAGGCACTGAAAGAAAACCTGCATAGCCACAAGAACAAGTCTTCCAGTGCTAAGCCAAGGCTTGACCCTGACTGGGCAACCAAAGGAGGGGGTCTCTGTTCTCAAAGAATGGCTCCTCCTTCCTGGGCCCAGCATGATGATCCCCTTTTCTCTAGTCTAAGAGTCCTCATCCCCCTTCTTGGGTGGCCTTGCTTCCTCCTAGGTTGGTCAGCACTTTCTACCCACCTTTGATCTCCTGCCTTCTTTCAAAGAAGAGCCACAGCTATTGGCAGCAACTACTTTCCTTTTGGCTTGTTTAGAAAAACAGTAATTTTCCCAGGCAAAGGCAGCACACAACTGGATGACAGACCAGGCTCTTGCAAGGCTCTCCAAGGACGTATCTGCCCTGTGTTCTAGGACGTGCAGCCTTTGTAACTATAGTTGAGGAAATAAATGGTGGTGAGTCCCACTGCTATGAACTGCCTGAGTTGTGACCTCCCAGCCCTGCTGTTCAGTGCTCCTGCATGCCCCAGCCCAGCTCTCGGTGGATCTGTGTCCTTCCCCCATTTCTGCTCCAGTGTTCTCGGGTCTCAAACATTCCCCTTCAGTGGGGCTTTGGGAGATCTTGAATAGTGTTGGGTTACAGGTCAAGTCCAATTATTTCTTTGCTTGAAGAATGAGATAGAAGGTAGTTAAATGAATACCATAGCTTATGTGGACTTGGATGACCTTGCACAGTAAGGTCAGGATTTGCACTTGGGAGAAAAACTCATGGGTTGGGTTTGACTGACTAGTGTGGTCTGGTAAGGCCTGTTCTCTGGACTGGACTGTGATGAGGTCCATGTTGAATTAACCTGTGCAAGCTTCTTAACTGATCCTGGTCCCCTGGCAGCCTGCAATCATTTGGCTCATTTATCCCCAGAATGTCTCCTGATCATTTGATGTTGAGGCATGGAAAGGTTGGTCTGACTCACAGCAGGGCTGGGATTTTACAAGCAGCGTGGACGTGTTACTCATGCAATTACAAAGAGCTCAACAAGCGGAGGTGAGTAGAAGGAGGGTGCAGTCCTGGTCAGCACAGCTCCGATTCAGAGTGTCTCTTACTCTTTCAGCCAGGCAGAAAATTCTGAAGGCTTATAGAAAAAGGTCTTGAAAAATAACAAATTTGCATCTGCTATGGTATTGTTCTAGTTTGCTGTCAACACTCTGGTCTTTACAAGGTCTGTGATAGTGTGGGGGAGGCATCATCATCATCATGGCTTGGCTTCGCGAGTGAAGATCTGGGAAGGGCTTTTCCCACGCTCACTGCAAGCGATGAGTGCACCCTTTGATCCTGCGCAGTGGATTTTTAGGTGAGGTGCAGCGTGCGTGGAACTGGCTCCACCCTTTACACCTGAGGTTCATCTGCCAGGGCCCAGTGAGCTTGGACGGTGACAGCAAAGTCCTCGGGTCGTAGGTTTGGTTAGAATATCCTTCTCTTAGATGATGGATGCCTTATAAGGCTACACGAGCTCCATCTGCCTGGGTTTGGGGTTAGAGTTGTCCTTCTCCTAGGATGGCTGCCCGAAGGCTAGTGAGCCCATGCTGCCTGTGGACACACTTTGTCTGACCCTTCAGTTGAGACCTGTCTGGCCTGGGAGACCCCACCGGAGGCACATGCCACCAGCAGCACAGATCTCAACCTCACAAGGGCATGCAAGCTCCTTCCCCATGGCAAGGGGGTGCCCGTGAAAGAGTCGCTGCTCTACCTCCAGACATCACAGACCCGGGCAGGGGGCGGCCGGGGCCTGCCAAGAACGGGAGTCCTGGAGGGTGGGGAAGGCATATTAGCAAACGAAATACCTTGTGTCATTTCCTCCAAAATAAAGTGTTTGAATCCAGAATACCAATTGGAAAGTAGATCTGAAATTGTCAGGGACTGTCCTAGTTGGTCAGGCCAAAAATATGCTGAGGAACATGCTAACGGTTAAGCAGCGTGTACAACTGTGGGACAATCCTTGCAACTGTGCATAGGCTCTCCAAGTACTATTGGTATAGACATAGCTGCTTCCATGAAAGCTCTATGCAGTGTGGTTCAAGCCCCAGAGCAGCCGGAAGGGTGGTGACCTCCTCTAGAGCTTGTGACATCTGGACATTACTGCTGGATACCTCTATTAATGTTCCCAAGTGCAGATATGATCCTGGATGTAACATAATCCAGACCCAGCCAGGATTTGGGCAATCAGGAGTCTCAGAGATACCGTAAAATCAGGTAACACTGGTAAACAGAGATTTGGGATGTCCCTCGGGCATAGTTTCCCTGCCCAGCTTGAAAGAGAGGAGGTTCTTAGAAGGATTTAAACACCTTGGTGTAACCTGGCCCCAGGCTGCCCACATTGTGCTCTTGACCATGAGTACCTCTGCCTATGGCAGGTACCTGGCCACCTTCTCAGCACCCAGGAATGGGGAGTGCATGGGAGGTGGAGTAGGAGCAGCCACAGGGTCCGAGTCCTCCACTGGTTTGGCATGCATAGGGTTTAAGGCTCTGTTAGTTTGCAGTAAACCCATGGGTGGCATTAACTCTGAGTTTCCCCTGGCCTCCCTAGGAGCTCAGCACTGAAACATCTGTGAAGGTGTGAGGTGGGGACAGATCTGCCTGGGTGATGGTGGTGACAACCCACCTTGTGGTCCTGATTTTGAGGTCATAACCAGGAAGGATACAAAAAATGAGCCTTGCAGGACCAAGCACAAGTAAAACCCCTGAGGAGAAGGAAACAGAGCAGAAGAGCCAAGTAGGAAAAAAATCAGTATTCAGTCACTGTCATTGGACTCAAGGATGGGAAGAGCTGGAGCTTGCCCTTGCCAAGGGGATGTTCAACACACATAGCCACCTCCTCTCCTCCCAGAGCAATGCCTGCTTCAAACTGTTGTCTTCCCTGCCAAGAACAAGTGGTGGTACCATGTTGACCTGGCGTCTTCCCCGCAGGCAACCCCACCCAAAATGAAGATGGAGAACATGACAGGGTTAGATTCTGCAATTGGTTCAATGGATTGGCAAAATTGCTGGTGGTGCAAACATACCTGATAGCCCCTGTACTCGAAGTGGGTGGGAAATGGCAATGCACACAGATTGGGATGATGCTGGGATAGACAGAAATATTTGGGAACCTTCTGAGACACTGCCTAAGAAGTGGTGAGGCAGATGTCATGCTCTGACCACAAGGAAGCTGAATAGATAAAAACTTCAGGGCAAATTGAAGGAAGAGATCACATGAGATCAAGCCATGATGGTTTTGTCCCTCATCGGACACCCTTCTGAGGCCTTCCCTGAGAAGAGCCCAGTATGAGGCACCTAGAAGACAAGCAGATCCCTGGCTGACTTCTGTATGTTGAGTTCTCTGTTCTCCACCTAGAGAAAGACTCAAAGATCAGAATGTTACAGAAGGTGGGGAGATAAAGCTGCATTCACCATTCAGCTTGAACACAGCTGTGTGGTGCAAGTGTGGTCAGACAAGAGTAAAATCAGGGACCAAACTCTTCTCCTGAAGGATGTGATTCACATGCCTGCAAGGGTCTGATCATCAAGGCTGAACTTAAGCAAGGGAAATAAACAGACCCTGGGAACATACCCTGGTCCATAATGCCATCATCACAACATTTAATTAATCATTTTAATTGCTTGTGTGTTCTCCAGCAAGTTTTAATATGGACCAGCCACCATAGTCATAAACAATGTCTGGAAAAAAACAGAGAGCACAAGGGAAGGACTGTTCACGAGCCACCCTGTTGATGTCCACCTCTTGGCCTCTGTGCTGAACGTGGTTCTGGATGCATTTAATTTACTGCTATAGCTGCAGCCTCATTTCTGCTCTGTGATGCTGATACTGGAACACCTTTTTTTGCTGCTCTCTGCCCTGACCCAGCCAAAGCCCCTCTGTGCTGTGGTCATGCTGCTTCCACTGGTTAGCCACCCAGGGTGACACCACCTTTCTCGGTCTCCCATGTGCCTCTGAGGAAATGCCAGTCATGGTAGCCCCACACCTCACCCACATGCATCAGACATACCTCAGGTAAATTCCCATATATCTGGCTCAATGGGCCACTGGCAACCTGGCCATCGTGCACCCTTGTCTATGACCACTCTTGTCGATCAAACCACTCCAGTAAGTGGACCAGTGGTGGACCACTTCCTGTGGCCTTCTGGATCATCTTCCTGCTGTCAGTGAGGAGCAGGTTTGAATCCCTGGATCAGGTGACTCCTCTCCAGCTCTGTGTCAGAGAAATGTTCAGGCTATCGGTCCTTGGAAGTAAGGGAATAAGTGGAATCAGACATACCGTTTTGTTTGAAAAAAAAATCAAGAATGCACCTTGTTAATCATACTGAAGAGTAACAGGATTATTTTTCCCTTCTTCCTCTAAAAACAGTCGAATCTGGTTAAAGCAAACTGCTGTATCTGTGAGGACCTTTGCCAGGGTGCTCCTGCTGCTGCTGCATGCAGAGCCTTGGGTTCCTGGGCTGATATCCAGAAGAGTCATCCCTGCAAGAGGACACCACGTGGTGAATCACACTTAGGCAATCCTTACTCCCTGGCGTAGGTCCAGTTCTTTTGTTGCTGCCTCGTGACAGCTGGAAGGACTGACACACCTTCTCCAACATCCACGGTGGCAGTGGCACGCGGTCCCTCTGTCTGACAGAATTTCTTCTGTTGGGTAAGCAATGTGGCTTATCCTCTCCACACCCAGAAGGTGTATGTCCGTTGGTGAGGAGTGGTTCGTGCTCGTGAGGTTATCAGGGCTGACTTCACCATCCTGTTGATCCTGCTTTATGTCAGCTGCCTTGGCAGACTCAGTGGTTTACCACCGGTGTCAGAAACCTCAAAAATATCTGCAAATCAAACAAGAAAAGCTCACCTCAATAATCTCCCTTCTTTTTTTTTCTTGAAAAGGAAGATGTTAAGGGTTTTGATGTCCCTTTGAACATCCTCTGGCCATGCTTTCACTGCGATGAGCAAAGATTAGTCCCATCAGATGCTCTAAATGCCCCTGATGAACACGACCCCTGCATCAGAGATGCTGGGTCATGTGACTGACCCCCGGCACAGAAACTAAGGTTGGCTCCCAATCATTTTAGCCCTCCCCTGTAATCTCTTTCTTTACATGTTTTCTGAGCCTTTGCCTCTTCTGCATTTCCATTTTCTAAACCCCAAGACGTGTAGCTACAGCTGGATCTCTGTTCTCTTCCCTGCAGACCAAATCTTGCAGGGTGGAGAAGGAAGGGGTGACCAGACAGCTGGTTGCCCAAGCAGCTTTATTCAAAAGGGCTGCTCCTGCTTCATCCTCTCTGCGCTTTGGTGGCTTGGTGAGTGATGACTTGTGGAGATGTCTGCTGATATCCAGCACCAAACTTCCTGGTAACTCTTTACTTGGAAGCAGAAGTGGGACAGGCAGACAAATGGAGGCCCCAGAGGGGCTGAAATTATTAACTCCAGCTCCACCCAAATGTGAACGTGATATCTGGCTGGTATCTAGAAGGACTTTGAACTGGATGCTCCGTGTAGAAAGGAGACAAAGATGTTTTTACCCTTTGCTCAGATGTTGCAAAGCTGGGAACCAAACTCCAGCATACCTGCTCTTGCATTTGAACCCCAAAGCCTTTGCTCTTTTGCTGCAGCTGCTCTCAAACCAGGAGGTAGAGCATTCAGAACTTTGCAGGTAACAGCAGCTTTTATAGGCAAACAGGAAATTATAAGACATTTCCTGTTCGTATTGCCAACCATGAATATACAGCGAGATCTAGGCTGGCCGGAGATACTGCGAGTTCTCCAGGTCTAACCCTGGAAATGCGCTTGGCAATAATCCACCCAGAAGAAGCCATAATTTATGCTGCTTATTACCATTTTGCTTTGAGTAGCTGCCTTCACTGAAGTATCTGGCCACAGATGTGATCAGATTGGAGCTCATCATGGCTTGGCTTTGCGAACGAAGATCTGGGAAGGGTTTTTCCCACGCTCACTGCAAGCGATGAGTGCACCCTTGGAGCTAAAGAGTACAAAAACCCCACTCAGACATTGGTAGCACTTCTAGCCTGACCGTAGATAAATTAAAGTATTGAAAGCAATAAATGGAACGAATTGCTTAGCGCTTTCACTCCTCTCTGGACCCATCAGACCAGCCTGAAGGCAATGCTGAGGTGAGAAAACAACCCACGTGCATTCCTGGCCTCTCGAATAATGCGTGATCCCTGCCCACTCTTTCAAAATCACTGTCTTCATCATCACTCAGTCCAAACGCAGGGAAGATATATATCCTGTCCCCAGGTGAGGGTGATTTTCCTGGGCTGCGGAGGCGACTGAGAGAGGATGAAGGCCTTCCTTCTTGCCTTGCTGGCTTTGATCTTATGCGCACATCAAGGTAAGGTAACATGGTTCGCTACTACAAAGAATAATTGTGTCTTTTAAAGTCAGGGAGGCCTTGTAGCCAAGGAAAGAAACCATGGGAGAGGGTGCCTTAGGTCTTGCAATGGTGCAGCAGAAGGATACAGTGCTCCCCTTCGGGTTTTTTATCTGTAGTCTTAGCTTGGATGTATGAAAGATTTATTTTCTGCAGGGAAATTTCCTTCTAGACACATGTTCTACTGGACTGTTATGAAAGCCAGACCAAAAAAAGGAAGCAGTTGCCACAGTTCTGCCTTTTCTAAGAGACTTTCCATTGAGTTTGTCTGTTGAGATGATGCAAGGCTGTGGTTATTTTGAAATCTTGATGAAGAAGTGTTTCAGTCTACAATAGCATCAACAGCTCCATGCTCCTGGTTCCTACTGCATTCAGTGATGCCGTTTTTAGCTGCAGCAGTGGGACAGGGCCAGTTATACCACATCTGGCTCGTGCAGCTGCCTGCTGAATGCCCCTGATTTCTGCCCATCTCAGAGACTCAACAACCTTCCTTATTTCAGAAATTCTGGGACAAAGTTGGGGAATTAGGGAGAAGTTGGGTTGTGGACTAAATGAGTTAAGCAGCCTTATGCCCGGACATTGGGTGGAGATGTAAATTTGCGTGTTATTTGCATTATAGATTATGTATTTGTTTTCACAGAGAGGCTGCAAATGAAATTGGAGCTCTCTTGATAGCGTATGATCTGTAGACAAGGCAGTTCAGCAAACAGAGAGAATAAATGTTATCCTCATTTTGTAAAGAGCAACAGGGTTTGCCAGCACTTGGCAATTTGCCACGTTGTCTGATGCAGAAAAATAATTTATTGGAATAGTTATTTCTGTCTCATTGTGGCCTAAGAATACCTTTCTGCTATTTAGCTTTGTTCACTTACCGGAATAGTGATTCTGACAAATTTCCAAGTGTTAACAAGGCCCAGGAGACATAGAGATTGTCTTCAGTGCCAAAATGAAGGCTGCCCTAATCTGCGTTAGTGATAATGAAGTATTAGACTACGATTCTTAGGGCTGAATTCACACGGCAATGAGTTAAAAGCCCTTTTCCTCACCCCCTCCCCCTTTATGTTTTTAACCCAGGTAGTGGGTACGTGTTAGAGGGCATTAAAGTCCCACCAAAGACACAGGCATGGGAGACTGACTTCTTTAGGCTATGGAGACCCCAATTAACCCTACTCAGCTGTCAATGCTTACTGCCCAGTTAGGCTGCACTCTACATTATAGTGTCTCCAGCAACTAGAAAGGGTGACCCCAAGCCTTGGGACATCCATGTAGAGTCTTACAAAGGACCCTGTCCTTCCCAGCTCCCTGCATCACACCGAACCCAGAGCCCTTGTCCCATGTTGATATTGAGTGCTGGGCAGGAAAGGTGGACTTGCACCATTGGTGTGTGCATGGACAGAAGTGCGTGCCTGAGTGTGTGTGTGTTGGGTTTAAATGTGCAAGAGTGTGGATGGCAGGGCGGGTTGGGGCTGGTCTTGAAGCCCCATCACTTTCAGCTGACCTGCACCTCGTACATTCATCAGCGGAAAGAAGGTGGTAATTTTTGCTGCCAGGGCTGGTGGCATTTTGTCCACACCTTCTATATCCTGTGTCTCCTCCTGCAGCAAATGCCCTGTATTGCTACACTTGTGATTGGGAACGAAACAACTGGAGATGTCTGAAGGCCAAGAAATGCTCAGAAAAGGATGAATACTGTGTGACCAATGTTGCCTCTGTAGGAATTGGTATGTGCTGGCTGTGTACCCTCTGATGGGCACTCAGGAATGGGCTGTGGGATTTTGACTGGATTTGTTATGGTTGCCTTTGTGGATGGATGGGCTGAGGAGTCGTGGGGAAGCACATGTGGGAGGTGGAGCCCAGCCTAGCAGTGCTGATGTTTGTACGGTTTGAAATCCTTCCCGTCATGCACTGAGATTGGCCTCTTTAGCCTTTGCTTTATGGAAAAGGCAGGGGACACTGTGAGAAGAGGAAGGACAAAGAGAGGATCCTTCAGAGGAAGAATAAATAAATTTGAATCTTGATTAGACAAGGAGATGGAAAGAAGTACATAGCCAGGGTGGATGAGAATGTCTAGAGAGATATAGAGGGGAATGAAATAATTTTCTTCAAGCAGAGAAGCCTGGAAATGTGCTTTTAATCCAAGCAAGAACATTGTCTCAATTCCGTTGTGCACCTAAAAAAGCCTTGATATGAGAGTCCATGCTGGGAGGTGCCAGATCCCCACCAGGGATACTGAATGCTTTGTTTAGCTGGTCACCAGCAATTACTGGGCTGTAGTGGCATCAGGGTGGGTTTAATTGGCCATGCTGGACCTTGGGGCTGTGGGGGACAGTGGGACTCCTTAGCTCATCCCCCTCCTGTACAAGATCGAGGACCACTCAACAATCTGTCATTGCTAATACTCTTCTCTCTCTTCTTTGGGCAAGGCTTTTTTTCTTTGTGGAAGAGGATCACCAAGAAGTGCTCTGAGACCTGCCCACATCACAACTTCAGCCTGGGCTTAGCTTCCTACACCTCACATTGCTGCCAAACCTTCTTGTGCAACCTGAGCGCATGCCCGGGACCCAGGCTAGCTCAGCAGTGACATACCAGTGTCCCTCTTCACCTGCTTGGTGGTGGTGGGGGAAAGGGGCTCCTGAAGGCCTGAAGAACATGGTCAAATTTCCCCAGCAGGGTATGAACATCAAACATGCTGCAGAATAGATAAAGCATTACGGTTACCACCTCCTGTCCTGTGTTGCCTCCCAACCTGTAGCTTCTCGCTTGTCCTGCCTGAGCTCTATCACCCCAGAAGCTTGATGAAGAAGCAACCGTGCTGTGTCCTGCAGCTTGGGGGTGGAGATGCTGCTTCTCCATGTCCTGAATATCTGTAGAGGGGTTTCTCCTGCAATCTTACCTTATCTGGGGTGCAGCTGGGAGTCACACAGGAGCAACATCCCGACTCAGGGAGGGAGGTGGTAAAAAATAGCAAATCAAATAACAGCCCCCATGCACCAACTCAGTAAAGAAACTCTGCAAACTCACAGGGTTGCTTCTGGGGAACGGAAGGAGCCAGTCTGGTGTGTAAAATCCTGAGCCTATGATGGGTGCTAAGCACCCTTGCACCCCTCACCCCCTCCAGCCAGCCTCCCACTCCCAGCCCCCAGCTGGTCAATGACATCTCCCTATGCCCCATTAACAGTCAGACACACCAACCACATACCTCATCCTGGCTCTGCCTGCAATGCCACATTTTTATCAAAACGATGCTTATTTGCACAGCCAGCACCTCTACACACATCTGGGCACATCTGCTTAAAGACCTCCAGCAACTATCCTTGGTCATCCCTTGCTTCATGTTGCCTTGCTCGCTTGTGGCTGTCATTTGAGCCAAGCAACCTTACGTAGTGCTAGCGCTGCCCTCGACCTACCACTTGGCATTGTGTTTTCCACCTAGACATTCCCAACCCATCTCTCCAACAATCCCTGAAGAACCACAGCGTAGTGAAAAATATTTGCAGTATTTAGGTCAAGCTGCTATGGAACAGTGGAGGGGTTTATAAGAGAAGAACACAGATTTTGGAGAGGCCAAATATTGCATGTAGAGGTTTCCAGAGGCTGCAGAGAAACAAGGGTAAAAGGAAGATGAAAAAATAAACTATTATGAAAGCTCAGAGACTTTTCACCACCAGAGGTGCTGCTGAATGCCTCTCCCTCCTCCCAAGCAGCACACTTTTTTGAAGGAGTTTTGCTCTGACAAACCCATAGAAATGCTTCAACTTGGGTCAGTCTGGGCTCCTAAATCTGCAAAACATTGCTCAGCCAAAGGATGATGCTGTGCTTCGAACACAGCCCTGGTAAACAAGGAGGACAAAAGGGGCTTTGAGCTGTGCTGAGCGCGTCTGCCTTGGGCTAGTGCCCGTGGCTGCTCGAGATGAATGCTGCCTTCTGAAGTGCTGCATAACGGGACTCTTCAGAGATGTGCGCGCTCTTTTAATAATCGACTTCGACTTTCTTTTATCCCCCTCCTTCTCACAGTTACGCCATGCTGTCAGGGCAGATCTCCATGCTGAAGGAGCTGTGCTGGGTGTTGCACCTCCCTTTACCTCTTCATTAGACTGCTATCTATTTCATACCCTATTTAGGAATTTTCATTTTTCTCCCTGAAGCAACCCAAGGCCCCTCCTGTCCCTCAGCCCAAATGCTCAAAAGCTCTAGTGTACTCCTCACACAATATTTTCTTATTAAAAATGGGACTTGTGTGGTTTTTCTCCTGCGTGCTGGAATTATTCAGCTTTCTGAAAGCACTGAAGAATACAAGTTGAACAGACTCTAATAATTAATATTTCATTGTGTTGGATTTACAAGTCCTGCAGTAGCGGAGACAGAGTCCCCCACAGCCTGCAGGAAAATATTTTTGCTGCTTTAAAGCAAAACGGGCTGGTTTTTCGCTTGGTCTGGTCTGCCTTTGCTGCAGAAAAACATTCTTTTATCCCATGGCTGATACAAGGGAAATAAATCATCCTGGGCAGAGCTGAAGAACAAAGGGTTATTTCCCTTGCCCAAAGGGCACTGCAGCTCAAAGACGTTGGAATCTGTCCTCCTCCCATGGTACAAAACTACCCTCGTGGCAATTACTCCGCTCCAATACATCTGAGATTAGCAGGGAGGAAGAAGAGGTGAGTGTGATTCCTAACCACTAATTCTGACTAGGACCACAGAGAGAGGGCAGTCATTAACACATGGATGAGGCTGTCCAGGAAAATTACCCTGAGCCTGGGCTCCTTGCTGTGTCATTGTGCAAGGCAGTGTTCACCCCTTGGATTTGCTTGGTGGACGGTAAGCAGAAAGGGATTGTGCACTGGGAGGGAAGGAAGTAGTTGTTATCATCACTGCAGACTGCACTGAGCTTCTCTGACCCCATTCAGAGACGTGATGGTGATGGGAGAGGTGGAAGAGAGGTGAAGGAGCCCTCCTGCTCTCCCTAGCACAAGGCAGGGCTCAGGTACAACACCCGTGCTGTTCAGGGCATCCCCCGGTGCAAAAGGGGCACCTCAGCTGGACGTGGTCCAGGATGTGGGAAAAAGACGTTACAGAAACTCGGCGTGGCATTTTTGCGGGCATTTGGGGAGGGGATACGCAATAAGCCAGACATAGGGAGAGAGAAGAGAGAGCACTGTTGTCCTCCAAAGGGGCTGATGCAAGGCATGGAGAAAGGTCCATGGAGGAAGATGTGCCCAAGCATGGCACAAAGAAGAGGCGGCACAAAGAAGAGGCGGCACAAAGAAGAGGCAGCACAAAGCTAACACAGTGGCTGTGGCTGGAGCTGGCTGGCACGTGCAGCACTGAGATGAAACAGCAAACAATGACAAATGGCATAATAAAAGCTTGGTTGCAGATAATAACTAGCAGTTTAAATACCTAAGGGACTCATTGGATGGACATTAGGGGGAGTGTGACGTGGGTCCTTTGGGTCCAGGCGGTAAGACAGTTGGACTCACTGTGTGTGGTTGTCATCCTTCCCTCCCACTATTTGAGCTACCAGCTTACAGCCTCAAACGGCCAAACCCACGTGGTTGCTTTAGACATGCGCCAAGCTCTGCGTGTGGGCAAGGCTGGAGGAGTGCTGGGAGAGAGGCTGGAAGCAGGATGGAGCCATCAAGCCTTGCAGAAAGGGGAACAGCAGTGCCCCAAGCAGGGGGTCCCCAGAGGAGAGGACATCAGACAAGGGCAGCCAAGCCTTCCTGTGGTCAGCAGCCACCCCAACTGCCCCACAGCCACCCACAGCACCAACATGAGTATCATCACGCCAGACAGGAAAACATCAAACTGCCTTTCTGAAGTGCAGCCCGTGATGTCTTCCCTAATTCTTCGTGAGGCCTGGGGTGGGGCATGTGTTTCACTCGTGGAGTAGCCAGCTTTATCAGGATGCTGGTGAGACCGGCTGGGTTATGTAGCTCAAGGAGGAGAGTGAGGGGAGAAGCAACCTGGTCATCCCCAGAATGTACCAGAGTGTGCTGCACGATGGACAAACACCTCTCTGGACCGCGCCGCCCCCACCCCACCCCCGCAGCTGCTGGGGGTTTGGGTAGAAATGCTAAAAGAAATACAGCTCTGGGGGAAATTCCAGCTCCTTGAAGAAAACAGTAGTTTTCCAAAACAAAGCTAGAAACTGAAATGACATTTCCCAGGCACTGAAATGGCTTTTTGGGACTCACACCGTGGTCTTCATTGATGTATGTGAATGCTGGATGCCTCAGTCTGTGCCTGCCCCCCAAGTTGCAGAAAGCTGGGCACTTCTGGGGTCACTGACCCCACCTAGGACAGGCACTGAAGACAGTGCTAGAGGAGCTCAGTGAAGACCCCCAAATCTTTTCATAGACCCGGGGCAAGTGAATTAGAGACACCTACCATTTACATGCGTAAATTAGTTGCCTTGACTCCCAGCCTCAGTGAAAATTAAAAAAAAGGAAAAAAGAAAAAAAAAAAAGGAGGTGGCAAAACAATCCAAAAAACCCACCTAGGAGAGGCAACTTGATGGAATTTGGCACATTTCCATAAAACTTCCATGTCTGGTGCACTAATGTATATTCTGAATTATGGGGACAAGGGGGGAAACAATCCAACAAAAAACCCAACAACCACTTTCCTGGGAAATTCTGGACGGTTTCCAGCTCCAAAAGCCAGACTAAGCCCACGAGAGGGAGCTGGTGCCTCTGCACAGCGTCGGAGTGGCCACAAAATACTGTCTGCCCACAGGATGCCTGTGTTCCTGGAGCAATTTCCAGAGGGAAAACCAGCAGCAGTGTGAGAGATGAGATGGTTCAGCTGGAAGCAGCCCAGGGAAGGATGGCTGCCGATGCCAGCCGTGCTGAGCTCTGCTCGCTGACGGCGGGCCCTGGCCAGCCTCCAGCATCTACTCGCTCCCACGCTGGGATGAGTCTTGGTTTGGCTGTGCAAGATAATTCTGGTGCGTCTGATATCAGCTCCTGGGGTACTTGTGATAAAAGAGGGGGCACTGGCATCTGAACCCCGAAGCTGGTAACAAGCTCTAAAAGGTTTCAGTCCAGAACCTGTGGCCATGGGCTGCTTGGAAGTGGGCTGTGACCCTTTGTCCCTCCCTCCTCTACAGCTGCCCTGCCCTTGGGAATGCCCCAAATTTTTGGGCTGATGTTGGGCTGGGCCTGAGCAGGATGAAGGGAACCGTATTTTCTTGGCATCTATGAGGTTCTGGGGAGTAAAAAGTGGATCAAATAGGATGGTGCTGCACCTTTCTGTCCCATTATGTGTTGTTTGTCCCCTCTCTCTGATTTTCCTACAATTCCTTTGCAATGACCCTCTCACTCCTTTAATACTGAACTCTGCTAACTTCCTCTGTTCCTCTTATAAATGGTCACAGTGGAAAAAACAAGACTAGGACCAGCGACCCACCATGCATACAAATAATGGAAATGCTACTTTTTTCCTCCTCATTTGTGGGTTTTAACCCTGTCTTCAACTTTCTGCCTGATGCCTTCAGCAATTGTGTGAATGTAGAAAAGTAAAGAAGTTCATGAAGGTCTTTGGGGAGAAGGTGGTATAGGTGAGGCTTCAAACCAACCTCTACCACCGCTTCCCCATGTCTGACCTTGGGAGGGTGATTTGGTGTCTTTGATTCATTTGCTTAAGATGGAGATAAAATGAAGAGCTTCTTGGCCTGACCTGGAGGGCTCTTTGGATCTCAGTATCTTGGTGATGTTTCACTCCACTGGTCCTTATACTGGGAACAGGAAGGGTTGGGCTGCCCACCACCCGCTGCAGATGTCTATGCACTCAGAGCTTGCCTCTCCCAGGCCCCTGCAGCGCTGTGCTGCTATAACTGGTGTGAACACTCATCCTCTCCTTAATGTGATGCAGAAACCTGTCACGGAATAGCCGGGGCTGCTCCCACGTCACTCACTCCTCCACAAATGCTGTTCTTTGACTCACTGTGGTGCTGAGGAGCTTTTCTTAGGAGCTCTGTTAGGAGCTGGGCATGCAAACAACACAGAAAGACATCTCTCCCCCACTTCCTCATCACACAGGAGCTTTTACAAGGGATGGATGTAGTCACAGAATTGAAGGCAAGGTTATAGGCATTGCTTGGCGCATCGGCAGCTTGGCCACTGCCTGATCTGTTGTCAGGAGTGTGACAGGTCTCATGATGGACTGAGGCTGCTCAGTAGGTCTGATGGAGTCCAGGACACCTTGTTCAACTTTGAGTCTCCTGAGAGTGCAAAGAGGTGGTCCAGGGCCAGGACTTGGTCCCTGGAATGAGCCCAACATTAGGATGAGATGCAGCGCCATGTGTCCTCAGAAAGCCTTGAAAGGCAGCAGGAGGGCTATACGCTGCTGCTGACCTGCCTCTCCCATCAGGGAGTGGGCTGCCCTCCTCCCCAGCACCGGCACAGGCAAGAAGGAGGGCTGAGCCCAGCACAGCCCCTGCTACAGCAGACTGGAGAGCAAGAAGGAGGCTTGGGGATGTGCCCCACCGTGCAAAAGCTGGGAGACTGGCTTGGTGCTTTACCCTCTTCCACACAGCAGAAAAACCTGGCCAGGCTGCTCTGGGCCTGCTTTCCCCATGTATAGAGCAGTGCAAAGCTTTCCCTGTGCATGTGGACCTTGCTGCTGGGGTGGATGGATCTGGAGCCAGGGGTACTCCCCAAGATTTGCTGCCTGCTGTGAGGGTGAAGGATTTGGAGGAAGCAGACCTTGATGGATTTCTAGCTCTGACTGTATTTCATTTCCCAAAATATCCCCTGTCACCAAGGCTTGGTGGCAGAAACCCAGTGCTTCCCCTGGATGCTGTCCTGCTTCCAAGGAAACTGGCTGGAGGGGTGCTCCGCATCTCCC
>NW_010414343.1:46855-47633 GCF_000710305.1 Buceros rhinoceros silvestris
ATTCCTGAACAGCTCCTGCCAGCTTGGCCACTTCTTCTTGTTTGGAGCAAGAGGGAGGTGGGTTGGAGGCTGTCACAGCAGTGTCCCTGCAGATAATCTCACCTCCCGCTCCATCTAAATGCTGCGCTTTGAGCGTTGGTAGGAGTGAGAAGAAGTAAATGGATGAAACCAAGCTCCTGAGGTTAAGTGCTACAGGGAAAGCCTCCATCCAGACAGGTAGACAGCTCAGGGCAGGGTCTGTCCTCCTGCTGTGAAGCCACGTGGTGTGGAATGCTTGTGGCACCCTTTCCATCCCCAAAACAGGGTGGTCATATCTAAATGGCCTGTTGGCCCTGGTCTATCTCCTGGGTGCGGTCTGGGAGGTATTTCTTGAAATGGGTAGGTGCTGATAGGGGGCAAAAGTATGATCCTGTTCCCTGTCCTTGACTTATTTACCTGCATAGAAGTTAGGTTCACAGATCTTTTTTGTTATCAGAGCATTTTGTGGGTCTGGCCAGGGCCCCACTGTACCGTTAACTGGCATGAGAAACCTGAAGGAAGCAATGCCTGACTCCAGCATGTGCAAGGGTTTCTAGCTCAGGATGAAGTACTGCATCCTCCCCTTTCTGGCCACCCTTCCATGGGGAAATGAGATGGGGCAGAGTGGGTGGCCAGTTCCACCATCAGGACTAGGTGGCAGTGAGAGCACCAGAGATAGCATGGTGGGGATGGTGGGGTTTTGGTTGTAGAAGTGACGCCAGAGGAGTTGGAGAGGAGAGGAGAGGAGAGGAGAGGAGAG
>NW_010414344.1:0-762 GCF_000710305.1 Buceros rhinoceros silvestris
CAAGGAAGTCTAGCCCAAACCGGGACATGGTGTAGAGAAGGTGGAACCAGACCTTCTCAAAGAGATATGCTGGAAGGACAAGAGGCCCTTTGGAACAGGAGGAAGGACAGAGCTCTCCAGAGATCCCTTCCTGCCTCCACGACTGTGACTTTCTTCTGTGATTTTATGAGCATGGAGAGAGCGTCTTGCAGTCTTTGGGAATGCAGCGAGGCCAAAAACATCCTCTACCCTGCTGGGTTCATGCAGCCCAGGATGGAAACGCTGAACAACTTAGAGGGCACTTCAGCACGTGTCCCTGCCAGCCAGTCCTACTGCTATTCAAGGTCTTCAAGTGGGCACCTGCTTACGGACCTCAATGAATAAAGACCTACGTGATGGCAGCTGAAACACAAGGTAACTCCAACTACCAGAAAGACTCGCTATTAATGGCCTGGTACCACTAGAAGCTACTTAAGGATCTCAAAAGTTGCTTAGCACACGTTTTCCACAGGCTTCCAGCTGAAGAGGTAATTATCCATCAGCTACGGAGATGTGTGGGACCAGGAGGATGAAGGGAAGTGTTGAGATCTGGGTGAATGCAACACCACAGAGGGCACGTTTGATCTCTCTGAGCAGATAATTAGATGGTGCAGCACAGTCAACTCAATTTCACAGAGGACACAGTGCTCTGGATGGGGTCAAAGTCACTCACCTTTGGTTATCTGGGTAGCTGATGCATGACTTCCTTAGAAGATTAATATATACATATACAATTATTTGTAA
>NW_010414344.1:980-13817 GCF_000710305.1 Buceros rhinoceros silvestris
CTTGGTGCGAGAACCACAGGTTTAAGTGTCACAGTAGAATTACCCATGATAAATACTTGCTCAGAAGACTATTTTAGATGGAAACACACATTTTTACCTCTCTATTAGTTGTCTGCAACACTCGAGTTAAAATGCAACGAGAAAAAGACAACTTCATCCAGCCAAAACATGGACTGCAAAAGCCCCATTTCGGCATCAGAAATGCCACAGAAATGGCTTGGGGGGGGGCACCAAACCCCACCACAAATCCCTTCTTGAGGTGCTTCCAAGGCTGACACAAGGCAAGTCATGATGCGGCATGGGAAGCACTTTAAAAAATGAGTATTTCTTTGTTGAAATGATGCTGTTGAAGAAAAGTTCTCCCATAGTCACACGCTGACCTTCATGGAAAGCATGTGCAAGCTGGACTCTAGCACCAGTGAACCGCGATGGTGGATGTTAAATTAGTTGGTATTAGTGGTAGGATATGATAAAATACAGCTCAACTCTGGCGTTGCATCTGTATACAGACATCTGGAACAGACACACTTCGGGAATAAATTTTAGGGTGCTACAATTAAGAAGGACTTGTTTGCTCATGCTTAAGGACATGATGATATGTGGCACATCTGTAGTACATCAAAAAGAAAAAAAGGGAAGGAGAAAGCCGGCAGGGCGCTGAACACCGGCAATGCACCGTTGTTCTGTACATGGTGCTTTCCAGTCATCACGTGGCAAATTCCCAGTTTGTGGGTGGGACAGCAACAAGGGAGACCTTAAAACTAGAGTTAAATTGGAATGGACTTCTCAGAGTTGGGGGAAAAAACCCAAAATACCCCTTAAGGACCACATGGCTGCTTTAAAAAGGGACTTTCCAAGTAGGCTTTGGCATCCTTTGCTCACAGCGAGGTGTTACTTTCCATTAATAACCTTTCAAACCCTTTCCAAGCAGAAACCATGGCTTCTGCTGAGCTGACAACCACCTCATGGCAGAGGCTGGGGGAAAAGCTTCACCGAATCAATGGCCGGTTAAACGGTTGTGTCTCAAGCTTCTGACACCCTCCTGAGCGTAAATCAGGCCATTCCTCTCTGCAAGTACAGACCTGGCGATGTATCGGCTTGTCGCTGATCTGTTCAGGCAGCTGGATGGAGAGAAGCCAGGACTGGACGTAAAATGTAACCTTGCTGCTGAAACAGAAAAGAAAACAGAAATAATTTCCTCAGAATAAAGAAATCACACAGAAATTCACACAGCCCTCAGCATATTAGGTCCACAAAATCAATCAGGGGCTGGAACCTCTCAGCTGTGAGGACAGGGGAGACAGTTGGGGGTGTTGAGCCTGCAGCAGAGAAGGCTGCGGGGAGACCTGAGTGCGGCCTTTGAGTGCTGAAAGGGGCTGCAGGAAAGCTGGGGAGGGGCTTTTGATCAGGGGGTGCAGTGACAGGACGAGGGGTGATGGGTTCAACTGACAGAGGGAGATTCAGACGAGAGAGAAGGGAGAAATTGTTGGAGCTGAGGGTGGTGAGAGCCTGTGCCAGGTGGGAGAAGCCCCATCCTTGTCCCCATTGCAGGTAAGGTTGGAGCTTGGGGCTCTGAGCACCCTGCTCTGGTTGCAGATGTCCCTGCTGACTGCAGGGGTTTGGACTGGGTGAGCTTTGAAGGTCCCTTCCAACCCAAACCACTCCGTGATTCGATGATCTTATTGCTCAAAATAAAGCAAGCAGCTCTTAAAGCCCAGATGAGTGAGGATGGTCTTTATAGCCCTCTCCATGTCACCAGCACCTCTGAAGTGGCCATGGCAAAAGGGCATAGCAGGGACCTTTGCTCTTGGCCCCTGAATGTGCCAAAAAAGCAACTTTCTGGGCAAGTCCAGCAAATTTCCACACCTGGTTTGGCTGCTCCCTGCAGCCAGCCGAGGAAACCTAGCACCTGCCTCCGATACACACACATAATTAAATTGTCCTTGACTGGCGTAGGAAAGAATCAATCGAAAAATAAAGGCTGCAGCTTTCCAGGTGGTACAAGAGCAGCTCAGTCACTCACCTGCCAGCCCGGGTGTGTTGGGGAGTGAGCGAGTGGAATTTGATAGCGCGGCAGCACGCTCTCCCCGCGCGCGAGCTGTCACTCGGGCTGCCGGCGTCGGCGAAGCCCCATCTGTTCCCTCTGCAAATGAAAATGCTGGCGCAGGCTCAGTGTCGGCACGGGCCTGTCTCTCAGAGGCACCAAGCGAGCTCCGTACAACTCCCCCAGCCAGCATGTCGAGCAGCAACTGGGCATTTGAGCCACCGTTCAGGGTGTTCTTTCTTTTTTTTTCTCCCTCACTGCAGGAGCATCTTTTCAACTCCTTTTCAGCGCTCAAATAAAAGCACATCGACTTCAGGTCACTCAGAAGATGCCGCCAAGCATCTCTTAGCGAGGGCATGGGTAAAAAGGACAGCACGCTCGAACAAGGTTGACCTCCCGAGTGACACGGGGAAAAAGACCAAAATTAAAGTTGCGACCATTAGGGTAGGGATAGAGCATCCCCCAGTGCTCTGCAACTATATTTAATGCTCCTTAAAGCAAGCTCAGCAGGACGGGCTCTGCCGGGAGCCGGCTCCCCAGGGCAGCAGACAATCTCGCTAAATATTTAATACCCGGGCGTAAAAGCGGACTCGTGGGGACGAACATGCTCCTGTGCTTGTGTGTTGTCCTTTTGGTTAAAGCAGCCTGACAATCACATCTAGGCCAGAAAGGAGGAATCACTAAAGAAATAAATAAATAAGTAAATAAATAAAGGATGCATCAGCCTCCTGCCACTGATTTTTAATTTATATAGAGCAAAACTACATCCATGGCATGAAGTCTGGTGGGTTCTTTGCCCAGCTTTTGTCTTCTGGCAAGATGTCATGCTACTATACGTGGACAGGCAATGCGCAGTTCCCATTACCGGCACTCGCTGTGAATTAACTCACAGCCTGGAGGCAGTTTAAACACCCGAGAGCCAGTTTAACGACCCAGTTTAACCATCCATGGCAAAATCCGGGTGAGGTGCATCTTTCTAGTGTGTCGACCAGGTCCAGCAAAGCATCGGCCAGGCAGCTGGCAAAGTAACCCTTCATCCACACTTTCCCACTGCCTAATTACTCACCCCCCACGCAATCCTCTCTGAACTATTAGAAAACCACCTCAATATTTACCCAGGAGGAGACAGCCCAGTGGCTGCGTAACGCTGCTGGTTAGAAGCTCCATAATTAACCATTTTGCTGTTGATTGAGATTTACGGAAAACTCGGGCTCTGGAGTGATGGTATTTTTAGAAGCTTTTGCATGGTGTACAAAGAAGTTTAAATACAAGAATACAAGCAAGGTTCTGCAAAGCAGCAAGAGAGGAGATGCAGGAGAGTGGGTTTGATGTCTCAAACCTTTAACGAGGGCCGAAAAGCCCAAGTTTTGATTTTTAGAGTGGTTACAATGGCCACTACCAAGAGATTTGCATTAATAAACACAAAGAGTGCAGTATTTTGCAAACAGTGGGGATTCAGGGTTTACCCGTATTATCAGAGTAACCCACACACTGTGAAACCGGGGCTGAGCAAAAGACATGGAAGAACTGGAGAAGGGTTAAATTACAAAAATTAAGAACTGAAATCTGCTGCTGTCTGGACAAAATGAAACAAAAAACCGAAATGATGCCCTCGGAGCTTGACTTTGGGAGACATAATGCACTCGAGACATAACTCTTTGGTCCAGATGTAACACACTTTTATTTTGCAGGACAGATGCTGGTACAAAATCTGCCCCGTTTTTCTCCCCATCCACCAGCACTGGCGTGAGGATGCGGCAATGCCATCGGATCAGGAGAGCAACTCGCGCATCCCACATTACGCATTGCAAAAGTCCCTCGCTGCGGACGTTTAAATAAGTGCTACAGCAAATTCCTCCCCTGTGCACGCTCAAAGGCAGCGGGAACAACAGGAGGAGAGAAAAAAAAAACGAAACACTGGAAAAAAAGAAAAGCTGCTGGGGAGAGCATCCAGAACTGCACATTAAGGGTTTTTTAACTGATTACACGCAGCACGGCGGCGTCAGGCTTGATATTTTATACCCTGCATAAGGGGCAGGTGGTTTTCTCTCTCTGCTTCTTGGTTTTTTTTTTTTATTCTTTCTTAATGATTTAGTCAGTTTGAAGTGCATCATCTGTAAGGAAATACACAGCCCGTGCAAACGGGGTTGTGTCTCTTAATGCATCATCCCAGCCTGACACCGGCTGCTCCGGCGGCTCTCGGTGTTGTGAAGCGCGAGCGTCGAGAAGTGATTGTTGTACCTAACCCAGCCGTGAGGCTCGGCGCGGCTCTCCGGAGGGAGCGGGAGCTGTCATGTTCATTAAATGCATGATTACAGCTATGATTAATAGCGGGGGCTACAGCCGAACTCCTGTTTTTTTTCCTTTTCCCCTGCTCCTCTGAAGGAATCCACAGCTGAGTGGTCCCGCGGTGTTTTCCACAGCATTCACCCCCGACTCGAAATTCCAGCTTTTGATGGAATAAGGCAAAGAGCCACAATTTATCCCTGATGAAGGCTCCACATCCACAACATAGGTTTAAAACAAGTGGGTTTTAAACAACCTCAACACCAACATCCAGACATTAATTAGGACCTTTTGCTTCTTCCATAACCCCAAAACTCAGGGCTTGAGGGATCCCTCACCATCACCCTTCAACCACCAACCTTCAACCTTCTCCTCTAGGGAAAAGTTGGCAGAGATTTGCCCTGGCAGCCCAGGATCTGCGCTTGGGAGCTGCAGTCGGTGCTCTTCCAGGTTGCCAGCCCAGGGAGCATGCTGCTTCCATCCAGCTCCAACACCCCTGCTCAGCTTCCCCTCACCCAAAGGCTTGCGATTGCAACAAACACAGACGGAAAAGGAAGCTTGAAATTTTCCTTTGCGTTAAAAAACAGCTGCAAATATTGTGCCACGGGAGTGTGGTTAATTATTACCCGCTTAATTATTTAGGAAGGACTTTATTGCTCCTAGGGCGCAGCTCAAGGACCGGGACCTCATCATGCGGAAAGGTTTGTTTGCGCATCTTCTCTAGTAATTTATTTTTTACGTAGTGGAAAGACTGTAGAAAACTAAAATAGCCTCCCAAAAAAAGAGAGAAGCCGCAGAGGTGGGATGTGCCGGGGCCAAGAGGACGAGAGCTGCGTGTTAGGGTGACAGACCACAATGGGTCACCCTCCTTGGGGACAGAGAAAAGCACCAAGCTCACTGCTCCCCTTCTGCCCCAACTCTAGGATAATTTACAGAAATCTTACACAGGGAGGGAAACAACCAGGACTTTGCCCAAGCAACCGCAGCCGGCCGAAAATCAGCTCCACCGGCCGATGCTCCAACTCGGGGATGACCATAACGAGGTCATCCCAGCTTCCCGTTATTTTTCACTCATGAACACTCATCAAGGGGTTTTGCCATTAAGCCATGCTGGCTTCTACTCAGCCTGTTTCAACACAACCTTGACATGCAGCAAAAGGCTCCCTTTAACTGTGCCGGCTCCTTTAACAGGTCCCATTATAACCTCACTTTGCCCATTGTGGCGCAGGCAGCCTACTTCAGAAAGAGCCGAGCGATTCATTTTGCGAGGCTCTCCTTCGCTTTATTGCTGAACCAAAAGTTTTGAGGCTGGCACTCAGGGAAATTTATTTCTTTAATTATTATTCATTTAAGTGGGTTCTACTGTTTCAGATGATCAGCACTAGCAGCTGCTGGGGGTAATTTATTTTACTCACTGGACAGCAGAAGCCCTCACTCTCTAGAAGGTAAGAGCAAAACAAGGGATGAGCTGCCGTTAAGGAGCGGAGCTTTTCACGTTTTCCTGCCTGGTTGCTCCTAACAGGAACATCCCTAGATCAGGCGGTCACGAGCATTTTATTAGCGAAGCAACCTCAACTAATGAAACTCCAGGTTCGATGTTGTATGAGCAGCTTGGAAGGAGCCTGCAGCAGCTGCTGTGGAGCATCTCCCAAGCTCTGTAAGCTCTAGTCTACACCACTGCTGGATCCAGCGCTGGTCCTCAAGGAGGCCACATCCCTCTCACCAGCACCTGCAATCCCAGAGTCGAGGGACTGAGCTCAGAAGGGACCAAGGGACTGAGTGATTCCCAGACCAAGGGATTAAACTCAAAAGGGGTAAGAGGTAATCAAAGCCAAGGGATTGAGATTGAAGAGGTCAAGGGGTTCTGCAATCCCAAAGACATTGAGATCAAAGGGGCCAAGGAACCAAGCTCAGAAGGGGTAAGGGATTGAGCTATCCCAAAGTCATTGGATGAGCTCAAAAGGGGTGATTGACTAATCCCAAAACCAAGGGATTGAGCTTAAAAGGGGTAAGGGATTGAGCAATTCCAAAACCAAGGGATTGAGATTGAAGGGGCTGAGCACAAGTGCACCCCAGCACAAGCCACATTCCAGTTTTCTCTGTTCTCACACCTTGGTGCATTGGGTTGGCCCCTGCTCTACCAACTTCTTCCTTATCCCTCCACCAATCGGCCCCAGTGTGTTCAAGCTGTCCAGCCTTAAAAATCTTCCTTCTTTTTTCACAAAGCTGAGTGGCTCAGAGGAGAGAGCATCGTTCACGCCAGCCCTTGGCCAGCCCAATAGCGGTGCTGAGCACTTTATCATCCTTGCAAACACAGAAAGTGCCTTTCTGCGGTGCTCAGCACTTCTAAAATTAGTTGGTGAACAAGGAGCCGAGAGTGCACTTTCTTCCAGCGAATGGCTCCCTGCGCCATGGTTCTTTTCCTCCTCCTTTCGCCGAGCGAGGAGTTCTCCCACTGCAGAAGACTGTGTTCATGAGCATCAGTCATCCATCTTCACCTGCACACAAAGCTGCTGTCACAGCAGGGTGGGGAAATTGAGGCAGGAAGGGATGTTACACAGCAGGATGGAGTGAGGGAGCATGACTAGATGCAGGAAAAGACCCTCAGCCCTGGCAGGTTGAACTCAATGACGTCTTTAGAAGTAATTTGCACCTCTGCACTCAGAGCCACCATCATGGCTCTATTGGGAGACACACATTGGCAGCTGGGGAGCTCCTCTTAAACCTCCATCTTGGGGAGTTCAGCAGTCATGGGTATCTTCAAGGCTTCTGGGTCATAGGATCACAGAACTGATCAGGTTGGAAAAGATTTTTAAGCTCATTGAGTCCCAGTGATCCCCCAGCACTGCCGGGGTCCCTCAGCACCACCTCCACATGCCTGTGCAACCCCTCCAGCGATGGGGACTCCACCACTGCTCTGGGCACCTGGGACAGCCCTGCACAACCCCAACAGGGAACAAATTGCTCCTCAGGGACAACTCAAACCTCCACTGGTGCAACTTGAGGCCATTTCCTCTCATCTTATTGCTTGCTCCTGGGGAGAAGAGACCAACCCCTCCTTGTTCCAACCAGTCAGGGAGTTACTGAGAGCGAGATCTCTCCTGAGCCTCCTTTACTCCAGACTAAATAACTCCAGTTCCCTCTGACCCTATGGTTGCAGAGAAAAATAGAAAACCACCCACAAATAAAATAACGCTGCTCAAGGGTCTGTTTGCAACCCACAAGCGTCCCTCCAGTCCTGCCAGAGCGTCCCCAAAACCACCAGCCTTTCATCCCACCAGGACTCCTTCCCAGGAAGTAAAACCTCAGTCATGGAGGAGGAAGCACAGATGAGGATTTGCCCATGGAAAGCAGCCTGGACACTGCCGAACACCGCCAGAGTCAGCCCCAGCTCACAGCGTGCAATACCTCTCACCGCGGTGGTGGCGGCTCATGCCTAGATTGGGGTCAGGGCTGGTTTCTGGACAATGTCAAACCTTAATTTGGTTTCTGCTGCTTTCAATCTCATACAAGGCTGCGCTGTTTTGATTCCCCCTTTCGTATTTCTTTGTGAAACGCTGTGTTGCCAGGACCTTTTGCTTTCTGCCCCAATTTCATGGAAATTCTTCAAGCATCTGAATAATGTCTCAGCAGTCATAGAAAAAGCTGAAGGAAAGGTCCATTGGGAGCAGAGAAACCCAATTATTACGCTTGCTTAATTAATCGTGACGTTTTGAACACCTCCCACACCGTCCCACTCCCTATTTTCTAATACTTCTGCAAAGTGGAAAAAACATTGTTGATGAAATCCCAGTTATCGCAGGGGTAAGGAGCTTTTCCATGTCTAATAGCACATCTTCATCCTGCACGGGGACGAGAGGCGGCTGTCCCGTGTTTGCAGCTAGATGTTTTCTTCTGAGCCTCTTCCATCCTTGCTCCAGTGGCTGAGTTACGCTACATCTTAGCTCGGTGAGAAGGCAAAAAGTCTTTCTATCTCTACATTTAACCTTTAGCGTTCAGGGCGCAAGCACAGAATTTGCAGGAAGCCCTTCAGAAGCAGAGCCACATGTGTGATGAGAGCATAGTTCTCAGCAGTTCTCCCAAAACACGAACCACTCTGCAGGAGCTTCTCGATGCTCAAAATACCTTAAGAAACTTCTCCTGGGTTTGCAACGATGTTTTCTCTGCCCCCAAGCCAGGTTCCCTCAGTGCTGCACCGCTGATAATGAAGCAGGTTGCAGATGAGTCGTGCGCTTACTCTGGCTTCGGGATGCAGATGAGTCACAGACAGTTTTTGGTTGGAAGAAACCTTTGAGATCACAATCATTCACCCTGCACTGCCAGGTCCCCACTGACCCCTGGCCCTCAGCACCACCTCCACACGCCTGTGCAACCCCTCCAGGGATGGGGACTCCACCACTGCCCTGGGCAGCCTGGCACAGCCCTGCACAACCCCAACGGGGAACAAATTGTTCCTCAGGGACAACCTCAACCTATCCTGGTGCAACTTGAGGCCGTTCACCTGTCCTCTTGTCCTGTCCCTTGGTCCTGGAGAGAAGAGAATGACCCCCACCTCGCTACAACCTCCTGAAATTCAAGGAGTTGTGGAGAGCCAAAAGGTCTCCCCTGAGCCTCCTTTTCTCCAGGCTCAGCTCCACCAGGTCCCTCAGCTGCTCCTCAGTGCACTTGTGCTCTAGACCCTGCACCAGTTTCATCGCCCTTCTCTGGACACTCTCCAGCCCCTCAATGCCCTTCTTGGACTGAGGGGCCCAGAAGTTACTCCATCACTCCTGGTACCCCCAGGATTGACCCCGATGCAGCAGGAGGTGCATCCCCAAGACCAAATTTTAACTTACCCCCAGTATCGCAACGATTTTCCACCCCTCTCGCCTGGCAGGGACGGTTCGACGGCACTGAGGGATCAGCCACAGCAACTAGCACTGTGTTTCTTATTGCAGTCCATCCACAAAGAGACAAAATACCAACCCAATAAATTCAGGCAAACAGCAGAATTATAACCCACCATAAGTAAACTCCAAGCTATTAAACTGTCAGGAGTGTTTCCCATCTCTCTGCTACCCCAAACACACAGCGTCTGGCACGGGAAGGGAAAGGAAAAGCTGGGGGTTTTTTGCCTTTTAAATAAACTTTGTCAAGTGTTGAAAACACACAGTGCTGAGTAAACGTGTGAAGGCTCCTACCCGATGAGCACACACAAATCTTCCGCCCTGCCAGCCTCAGTTATCGTAAAGCAAGAGACACCAGTACGTGTTGAATCCATCCTTGAGACGGAGGATGAATCATTGCAAGAGCTGAAAGATGACATGAAAATCCTGACATACACCAGTTACCAAGGCTTTATGGTTACAGACCCACTACACCACATGGCAGGGGGACGGATACAACAACAAAATAAGGAATACCTTCAAAAAATAAAATAGGTGGGTCTGTATTTTATAGAAAATAAGCCTGGAACGGACCTTCTGTCCGAAAGCCTTGGGAACCTGCAGCCCTTCCGTCTCCTCTTCAGATTGCACAGACCCAAGTTCTCCACTTTTCCAGGCCTTCCAGCCATCGCTTCTCCCCTGGACCCTTCCCAGTGGTCCAACTCTGCCATGAGACCAGGCTTCAAAACCAGACCTGCTCCAGCTAACATCTTCCCCACCCACATCTCAGTGGTTTTGCTTCTTTTCTTACACTCCAGCAAGGTGTTTCCTGCCTTCAGTGACAGCTTCAATGTCTGGAATGGTGTTTATGGGAGAACCACCCTCGAGATGGTTTTGTGCAGCTGATTATTCTGATTCAGACACTTCAGAAAATCCCGCTGCTGTTAGCAAAGCTCTTGAGGAAATTGGACATCGCTGACACCAGGATTTGCTGGGTCTACAAACCCCGGAGCTTACTTTGTGGCCTTTTCTTCCACATCTCCAAAGGCTGATCCTTGCCTGTCCTCCTCCAGACACAGCACCAAAGCCAAGGACTGAACAGCTTGCAGGTAGGATCTCAGCCTTCAAAACGAGCTGTGTGAACACACACGCAAGAGCACGCACATCCCGATCTGCAGAGCCAGCAGCGAGGAGGACGTTACAGGCCAGTCAGCCACCAAAAATCTGTCCTGAGCAGAGCTGAGTTGCAAAAACACCACTAAATCGTCCCCGAACCACTGCCGAGCGACTCTTTAATGCTCTCAGAAGGGAGATTACCTGTAAGCGATACTCCATCAACCTTGCGCCCCCTCGGCCACCGCAGCATCTTCATCTCTGCTATCATCTGCAGGCGTCTTCATTTCCCATCCCCAGGCACACAGGCAGCTAATCTGCAGTTTAAGCTAAATCCCTGCCCTCTTCCCCGCCAGCGACAATGTGCAGTAAGGGTTTATCCCTGGTCGTCCCTCTCCTGCCTGCTCTTCATTTCCCTCTCTCCCTTTTCCCTCTGACACCACTTACCGGCTCCACATTAGTGTTGGGGTGGAGTTATTTACTCATTATTGAGATGCTGCTGTTTGCTCCTGATTTTCCTCATGCTTTTCAAACTTCTCAGCTCTCCCACCGACGGGATTTTGGTACCTGCACAAAGCTCCTTCCCTCCCTAACCCCTGTTCTTTGTGTGTTCACAACTACCCAGGATGCCCCATCACGCTCACACAAGGCTGCACCCCTCAATGAGGCCGTGCTATTTATCGTCTTTCTTCATCCACTTCCCCATTGTAAACAAAACGACTTTGGCATTAAAGTGCCTCATTTATAGCATCATCCATGAACATACTTGTCTCTGCACCCTTCATCCTTCCAGCAAAGAAAAAAAGCACAAAGGCTTTGACTTTCCCAGCTTAACTGTCAATAAAGCGGTTACGGAGCAAAAATATTTGACCTCAAGTAGAAACTCAAACAAATACTTTAAACAGAGTTAAAAACTTGGTCTTGTCTAAGAGCCACACTTGAGGCATCAAGTACAAGCGGAGCCGAAACACAGATTTGATTGAAGCTAAATGTAAAGCCAGGAATGGTGTGGAAACGCCTGTTTCATAGCAGTCTGCAGAGCCATCCCCATGGCTTTTCTTGGGTCAATATTGAACATAATTGGATGAGCGTCTCCAATACGTTCAGCCTCGCGCTGCTGTTGGAAACTGCCCGAGACTTTGCTCGGGTTAATAAACAGACACAAGTTTAACAGCGCATCTCTAGAAGCTTGAACTAAGCCTGAGTTAAGAAAACCCTCAATTTTGTTAAACCTTTCGTTTCTTTTACGTTCTCTTTAGTGCTACCGTAAAGCACAAGCCGCTGGGGGAGGCATTTGGCCCCCACGGGACATCCGTCACCTCTGAGTCTGGGCTCCTGTGAGGCCAGAGGATGAGCTGCAACACGTGGGGTGGGATTACGCAGCTAAAAACTGACCTCGATGCCAAAGCTGGGACATCGGCGGATTTTGGACTTATACAGGGACAAATTCTCGCTGCTCACCTGCTCTGCCAGGACTCTTGGTGCTCAGGTCCCTGCCCCGGCCAGGGGTGCTGGAAGTCTTGGAGAGTTTATTTGCTGACACTCGGTACATCACCCCGCCGATGCAGCGATAGCCTTTGCTCCTCCATCTCTGTTGCACGTGTTGGGACTTGCCACCTTGGGGCGACAGGCGTGTCTGGTTTAATAGTGGGGATCTGCAAGAAAACAATAAAGTCAAGGTAAGCTCAAACTGGAGAAGGCACCAAACAAACCCTTGGCTGCCTGAGGATGGAGGCAACGGAGGAAGAAACCTCTTTCTGTAGACAGAGGAGAAGCTCTTATTCCCTGTGATTAACACCAGAAAACACAATCTTCAAGGACTCAGAAGAAATCGTGTGCTGAAGGTCAGGCCCCACCCAAATGCAGCCTGATAGAAGACAGCAGAAGTGTCTGTCCCTAAACTCTGCAGATACTTGAGAGAATCACAGAATCATTTGGGTTGGAAGAGACCTTTCAGCGTCAGCCCCCCCCCAAATGCAGCCTGATAGAAGACAGCAGAAGTGTCTGTCCCTAAACTCTGCAGATACTTGAGAGAATCACAGAATCATTTGGGTTGGAAGAGACCTTTCAGATTATCAAGCCCCCATTCCCCCCAGCACTGCCAGGTCCCCACTGACCCCTGGCCCTCAGCACCACCTCCACATGCCTGTGCAACACCTCCAGGGATGGGGACTCCACCACTGCCCTGGGCAGCCTGGCACAGCCCTGCACAACCCCAACGGGGAACAAATTGTTCTTCAGGGACAACCTCAACCTTCCCTGGAACAACTTCAGGCCATTTCCTCTTGTCTTGTTGCTTATTCCTGGGGTGAAGAGACTGACCCCCACCTCGCTACAACCTCCAGAAATTCAGGGAATTGTCAAGACCAAAAGGTCTCCCCTGAGCCTCCTTTTCTCCAGGCTCAATCCCCCCAGGTCCCTCAGCTGCTCCTCAGTGCACTTGTGCTCCAGACTCTGCACCAGCTCTGTTGCCCTTCTCTGGCCACGCTCCAGCCCCTCAAGGGGCTTCTGGGAGGGAGGAGGCTGGAA
>NW_010414344.1:14293-18931 GCF_000710305.1 Buceros rhinoceros silvestris
AATGCTGGTACAAGCCAGGATGCTGTTTGCCTTCTTGGCTACCTGAGCAGGATTTGCCATCAACCCCAATGCCTTGCACATGCCACAGCTTCAATCAGCACTGCTGGTATGTACTGGTATGGCAGCCTGGTGCATCCAAAACAGGATCCAGGTGAACCCACAAGACAGGGCTGATGCCCCATCTCACACGCTTGGCTTGCAGCTCCACCCCCAGCAGAAGTGAAGGAAATGTAGATGCAATTCCACACAGGAATCATCAACATGGGACCTCCCTCGAGTTTATCCAAGTTCTATGGAGCTCTCTAAGCTTTGATACTTTAGGCATCATTATTATAATAATTATTATTATTAACTATAACTTTGATATTATTATTTCACCTCCAAATCTGGCACTTGCAAGGGTTTTGCTATGTTCCTGCATGGGATGAGTTGGCCAAGACCACTGTCATCCCCCACCTATCGCCTGAAGCAGATGCTGGGACCCAAGTGGGGTCAAGTGGGCAGCTTTGGGGACCCTTCCCCACCTCCCCATCTCCCACCAACACCCACAAAACCCTGCAGGGAAGCAGCGGTACGGCATTGGGTCAGGACCTGCCACCCAGTGAGTGGTGCCCGTAAGGATATTTTGAAGGATCTATAAGCTCTGAAGTGACACCCTGGGGACAAATATGTCCCAGAGGAGCTCAGCTGCCACCAAAACCGCCTCTGGTTCATGACCTGGCACTTCCTGCTTCATCCCAACTCCCTCCCAACCGGCGCGGAGCCACCCCACTCATTTTCCTCCATCCGCCGTTAGACAAACAGAGCCGTCGCAGCCAAATCAAATCTCCTCAAATATCAGTCGCCTTCCTCATTTAGCGCTAATCCAAACAGTAATTTGTTTATGCAAATTAGAGCTCTAATTTTGTATTAGCCCAAACTACGCTCGTAATGCTATTAGCAGAACGTCTATAAACCGCGCATTACTGGCAAGTATCGGTAAATTAAGACCCCTCCATCCTATCAGCGGAATGCAAACCCCGCAGAGCATTACCTTTAAATGAACATGTGCTGCAAAGAAAAAGAGAACTGTAAAATGGAATAGTTACATTTCTTGGTGCTTAGCGTGACAGCCTATTCATTTCAGCAGGCTGTTGCCACTGGCTACCAAGCTCAGAGAATTTGCTGCCTGTTTTTTTTTGCGGAGGGGATGGGGATAAAGAAGCTGCTGCCCCGCTTCCAGGTTTCCCAAGGGCTTGGTCCTCATGAAACTGCTCCGGAGAGAAGAATCAAGACTTAATTTTTACAAAATCAGGTTACTTGCAAAGAGCTGTAGCAGTGGCATCGTTGTCTGAGGGCAGACAAGGCAGGAGGGACACTAGTGCCACCCATGGATCACACAACAGCTCAAGATTCAGCAAGTCCAAGGTTGCAGCCAGCGTTAGCTGCAGGACCTGGAGAAAGGTCTCACAGCCATAACAGCAGCCCGATGCAGCCAATAAAAGTGCTATCAAGTAACTAATGGCCAGCAGGTAGAGGGAGGGGATCGTGCCCCTCTGCTGCGCTCTGCTCTGCTCTGGGGAGACCCCCCTGCAGGGCTGGCTCCAGCTCGGGGCTCCTCAGCACAGCAGAGACACGGAGCTGCTGCAGCGGGGCCAGAGGAGCCCCAGGAGTGCTGGCAGGGTGGAAGCCCTGTGCTGGGAGGGCAGGGGAGAGAGCTGGGGGTGTTGAGGCTGCAGCAGAGAAGGCTGCGGGGAGACCTGAGTGCAGCCTGTCAGTGCTGCAAGGGGCTGTGCGAGAGCTGGGGAGGGGCTGTTCAGCCGGGGCTGTGGGACAGGACAAGGGGTGATGGTTCCACTGCCAGAGGGAGCGTCAGAGCACAGCGAAGGGAGAGATTGTAGATCGGGAGACCTGAGTGCGGCCTTTGAGTGCTGAAAGGGGCTGCAGGAAAGCTGGGGAGGGGCTTTTGATCAGGGAGTGCAGTGACAGGACGAGGGGTGATGGGTTCAACTGAGAGAGGGAGATTCAGACAAGAGAGAAGCGAGAAATGATTGGAGCTGAGGGTGGTGAGTGAGGACTTCTTGGAGTGAGGGACCAAAACTGAACCCAGAATTTGAGGTGCGGCCTCACCAGTGCCGAGCACAGGGTGACAATCACCGTTTTGGTCCTGCTGACCTCAAGACATACCAACCCTAAAACCCACGGCGCACCACAGCTACACCAACAACACACTCCGAACCAGCAGCTTTTCCTGCTCCTGCAGGGATTTTGGTTCTCCTGGTACACCCATAACCAGCCCGGGCTTCGCACACGCCAAATCCTCCCCATTTCTCCAGGTACAGGCACGCGCCCTTGATCACCACTTGCTACCTCCTTCAACTGGTAACATAGGAGAACTGCTCCTGCCCTCAGCGTCCTTCCTTAGAAAACCATCAGCAGATGCAAAATAAAATATATAGGGAAAAAAAACCCTCTTATGGATTTAATATCAATACAATCCAACCAAACCCAAGTCATGTGCAGCCCCAGGGGATGCTCGTGCCAGTGTAGCCTAAATCACACTGGTTTAAGCACCAGTTTTAAGAGCACCAGTTTGAAAACTCCCCGAATTCTCAGGATATTTATTTTCTCGCTTTGCTGCACTTGCTCGACCCGCTGAAGTGGCTGCACACTCCGGCGCTCCTTGTTCGAAAGTCACCATTTATCCAGAGTTATTACCCAGTGGCATCTGACCTCTGGTACGAGAGCAGAGAGCGAGCAGCTGCCGAGCAAACAGCAACAGCTGCAGATTATAAAACATTTTATACTTTTATAAAGTGATATTAAAAAGAAAAAGGCAGGAGAAGATGAGCAGAGCAGCGATGTGTGCAGGTCTCCTCTCCACCAGTACCTCAGGATGGTCATGACCTGAATGCAAGAGACCACGGGCACCATTTCTCCCATTAGGGATGTTTCCAAAGAGACTTGTCAAGGATTTTGACAAAGAGCATCTAAAAACTTCTCACCCCTCATAGGGAGCAGCACTAGATTTCCTCCAATTTGTAGTAATTGCATTTCCAAGGTAGAAAAATTACATTCTTGGTAGCCTCCAAGAAAAGCTTCTGCAGAACATCTGCTCAGGATGTGAAAGCCTCAAGTGACACTGAGTCAAAGTCTCAATCAGGGGCTCAGCTTGAGCTCACTGGAGGCTTGACTATCTCCATTACCACCTTGTGGGTGGTGGAAGTGCCCAAGAAGGAATGTCCCCAACATCTCTGAGCCTCCACAGAGGTTCTGCACCATCCCAGCTCCTCATCTGGAAACCTTCTAAAAAGTCAACATTAATGGAGGGGATCGTGCCCCTCTGCTGCGCTCTGCTCTGCTCTGGGGAGACCCCCCTGCAGGGCTGGCTCCAGCTCGGGGCTCCTCAGCGCAGCAGAGACACGGAGCTGCTGCAGCGGGGCCTGAGGAGCCCCAGGAGTGCTGGGAGGGTGGAAGCCCTGTGCTGGGAGGGCAGGGGAGAGAGCTGGGGGTGTTGAGCCTGGAGCAGAGGAGGCTGCGGGGAGACCTGAGTGCGGCCTTTGAGTGCTGAAAGGGGCTGCAGGAAAGCTGGGGAGGGGCTTTTGATCAGGGAGTGCAGTGACAGGACGCGAGCTGGGGGTGTTGAGCCTGGAGCAGAGGAGGCTGCGGGGAGACTTTAGTGCGGCCTTTGAGTGCTGAGAGGGGCTGCAGGAAAGATGGGGACAAAAATTTTAGCAGGGGCTGTTGTGACAGGACAAAGGGTAACAGTTTAAAGCTGAAAGAGGGGCAAGTTAGATTAGATATTAGGGAGAAATTTTTCCCCGTGAGGGTGGTGAGACACTGGATCAGGTGGCCCAGAGAAGTTGTAGATGCTCCATCCATGGAAGCGTTTAAGGGCAGGTTGAACTAACCTGGTCTAGTGGAAGGTGTCCCTGCCCATGGCAGGGGGTTGGACTAGATGATCTTAAGGTTCCTTCCAACCCAAACCATTCTGTGTTTCTATGATTACCCCCACCGTGGGGTGCAATGGGCCCCAATAACCCATATTAAACATCTCCCGCAGGGGCTTCACTATTTGTTTTTGTATTTATTCCCATTTAACCTCGTAGGTCACCTCCTCCACGCTTCACTCCTCAGAAACTGAAGGTGCAATTTTGCAGAGAGGTAACCCCAGGGGGCTGGTGGGACCCCCTGCCCATAGATGTTCATGCCATCATGGGTGGTTCCAATGCAAACACAGCAGGAGAGGAGATGCCACTCACTGGGAAATGCTGGAGATGCTCTGTGGTTGGTTTTGGCTGCTGAACGCTCACATTGGGTTCAGCTTTGGCCACGTCTTTTATTTATAGAATCAGAATTGTTAGGTTGGAAAAGACCTTTAAGATCAAGTCCAACTGTTATACAGTATTATTTATTAGAATATTCATTATATTTATTATTTGTTATATAAATTAGAATATTTATTATATATATGTATATTATAGGAGCCATAAGAGTTAAAATTGAAGGTAAAGTATGTTTTCTGCAAAAAAGTCACAGTGGAACCTGAACCCATAGAGAAGAGTGAGGGGAAACTTAATGGCCTGACCTTTGCCATGAGGAAACCTCTGTTTTCCTCTTAAGCCAGGTTGTTGCTCCCTAACGGCTGGGTAGGCCCCA
>NW_010414344.1:19030-29137 GCF_000710305.1 Buceros rhinoceros silvestris
CTGCGTAGCCCCAACACAACCTTCAGTGTGTGTCCCCCTCCCCGTTAGCGACATATGACCCAGCAGCCGTGGTGGAAAAGCCACCAGCGAAGCAGGCGAGGGGAAGGAGGCTGTACCAGAGGGCGAGGAGCCCCGTGGCTTTTCATCGGTGGTGGTGTCACAGCTCTCTGTTGAATTGTTACCCTAATGGAAAGGACGGCCTGTGGAAACGAACTGGATTGAGAAAAAGAGGATAAAATTAATGAGATAATAGCTGGGCCCAGCAGCCGTGGTGGAAAAGCCACCAGCGAAGCAGGCGAGGGGAAGGAGGCTGTACCAGAGGGCGAGGAGCCCCGTGGCTTTTCATCGGTGGTGGTGTCACAGCTCTCTGTTGAATTGTTACCCTAATGGAAAGGACGGCCTGTGGAAACGAACTGGATTGAGAAAAAGAGGATAAAATTAATGAGATAATAGCTGGGCCAAGAACCTGAAGAATACACCGGCCCCTCGACATGAGGGGCTTGTAATTCCCTTTCTGCCGCACAACCTGCGGATCTAAAGAGTCCTCCCGTCCGTCCAGAAGGCCCGCACCGGCAGGAAATTTCATTAACGCTGGAAAATAGGAAAGGTATTAAGCGTGGATAATGAAGGCCAGAGTGTGAACAGTGCCTTAAGATAGTCTTCTTTCTAGCCTTTGTAATGGGAGGCATGAACTTTCCCTTCAAATCCATTTCTAATCCATTTGAAATACTACAGCAAATTATCTTCCCTTCAGCCCGAAAGCGGCCAGCCAATTTACTCCGAATAGAAGTGACAATGCTACAGAATTTATCGCCATAACCTTGACTACCCAAGGTTGAGGGTTGTCTTTTCCCCACCCCCGGAGTGGACAGGGGAAGAAAAATTTTTAATGAAAAGGAGGTTGAGGAACACTATAAAAATACTTAGAAACAGTGTGGTGGCTGTCGGAGGTCCAACACCAGTGCCAGGGCAGAGCACAATGGGAAAACCATAGTGACCTGTGCTAAAAGTATTACAGGTGGAGGTGCTGGGCTGACAAAACACTCTGGAGGTTGAGGTCTGGGCTCTGCTCTTGCATCCCTCGATGTGGCAGTAACTTTGCCCAAATTCAGTGATTTCAGGTTGGGCTTTATGGATGTTTGTGTTGACCAAGTCGGAATTTTCTGCTTTTTCCTGTGGTTAAACACTGAGCTGCTGCTTGTGTGGACCAAGTCTGATTTTTCTCCTTCTCTTTCCCATGGTCAAACACTGAGCTGCTGTGCCCTTCCTCCTGTCTTCTCTGCTTGACCAACTTCACGTCACTTGAAAGTAGAAAAGCTGGGTCCCTCCTCCAGCCTTTTCTGCAAGACCAACTTTGGATCACTTGGAAAATGGAAATGTTTCTTCCAACAGACCAGTAAACCAAAAGCAAAAACTGGACCAAGAGGGAGAAAAGGGCTCAGAAAGACAAGGTAGACTCAATGGTCAGTTGATGCCCAGCTCAGCACGCCTTCCTTGCATCCAAACACCGCAAAGCTGCTCAAAATGGAAGAAAACCACCAAAACTTCAGCCAGGAGTCAGCAAGTGCTGCTACTGAAATACACTTCCCTCTTAAACACATCAAAAAAAGGGAGATTTCCAAACCAGCATGGAAAGTGAGGGTTAGCAACAAGCAGGACTCACCCCAATGCGCAGCAAAGGCTGAAGGAGATCCTTAGATTTAACACCCTCAAGCTACGCGCACAAGTGCGCACTCAGCATGAGATCATCTGATCCAAAAAATCCACAACCGCCTGCATAAACACACCGATATTTGAAACATTTGAGTCTCTGATGGATATAAATTAAACACAAAACCAAGAGCAGAGCAAGAGCTGGCGTTTCAGCCAGCTGTAACGGAGAGGATTTCTTGGTGCTAGCGGCGATACAAGTGGCTCTTAAAGGAGAGTTTTCTTTTACTTCTGGATATCTTCTTTAGGCTCAGCTTATGTTTTTTTTTTTTTTAAAGTAATCCTTACATAGTAAGAAATCACATTTGCATGCTGGCATTTGATTCCCGAGGAAAAAGCGGATCATAACTGGAGCAATGGTTATGGACAGCACCAGGGAGCAGTGAGGCAGGAGGGACCTCAACAACCCTGAGCTTCCCGGATGGAAATGCAAAATCTCTGGATTTGGGAGAAATATTACAAATAAAATCACAATATCCTCATTCCTTAGCATAAGATTTAGGCTTAAAAGTGCTCCTCAAACATGCCAGCAACTTCGAGCTCCCATAACGTCTCTGTCCTCACCCGCTGCTTAAGGACCCCAAATACACAGAAAAAAAAGCCATTAATTCCATTAAAATGCCTGATTTATGGCATTTAGAACAACATTATTGCCTTCCTCTGAAAAATAGACAGGTCAAATCTCAAATAAAACCCTTTTACTTTAAGCACTAATTTATTTAAAGAACCTGATTTGGATTATTCAAATAATTCAGTTCATTGACTGTGATATTCGAGGCTGAAAAAGTGCTTGGGAATAGAAAAAGAGGAAAACACATGTCTGCTTCCAATATACAAACATAAATATGGGGGATCCATGAGTTTTAAATTCATACTGACCGCCAATAACCTGCTCATTTGTCCGTAAACAATTGTCTACTTTCAATAATTAGTTCCAAGTACGAAACAAACACTTTAAAAAACTATTTTAATTTGTTTCAATTGAATCCGAATTTCCATTCAACTGCAGCTTAATGTTAATCTCAAGAAAAAAATAATAATCCAGCACAGATCTCATTTACCATTTTCAAAACCTGGGACAAACGATGAACCTCAATGAGTACCCATTAAGCAACCTAATTGCCTAAATAAAGATGTACCTACCTAATAAATCCTCCTGACTTGGGAAAGAAAAACAGTTGCAAGTGTATTGTAATGGTTTTCGACCACTGAGAATAAAGATTCCTCCAGAAAAACAGCTGGTGAATAAAGATGGGGAACTGAACTAGACCTGATGATGGAAATCAAAGATTTCCACCTCGTGGATTTAAATCCTAATTAACCTCAGCAATTAAATCAGGGTGAGCTGCAATGGTGCCAGGCAGCTATGTGCGAAGGGATGAAGTAACAGGGACAGGATCACTCGCGTGGTGGCTAGCGCTGATGATGATGGTGATGTGGTGGAGGATGGCAATTTGTGCCATTTTCAGCAAGACTGAGCCGCTGCCCTCCCTTGGTAGTCCCAGTGGCACACAGAGGGGCCCTCTGCTCCCCGGCCCCAAGCATCCTGCCACATGCTACCTTCATCACCGCAGAAGCAGGGTTGTTGAGGGTTTTTTTATGGTTTCACCCAATGTCCACATCTCATAGGCATGACACCTCTTCCCAGTGTCATGGGAGGAAAGGTCTCACAAGACAACGTGGACTCAAGGGTTATTGAGGCTCAGCTCAACACACCTTCCTTGCCTCCAAACACAGTGAAGCTGCTCAAAATGGAAGAAAACCACCAAAACTCCAGCCAGGAGCTGGAGCACAGGCCCCAGCACAGGCTGGCAAAGTTCCATCCTCAAATAATTACACTTGGAAGGATCCAGGTATACAAATAATACCCCAGTCTTCTTGCAGTGCCTTCTCAAAAGGCTGCGAGACTTGAGTTAAACTGACGGAGAGTATTTCATTAAATCATCAAATGGTTCATGTTGGAAGAGACTTTAAAGATCATCTACTCCACACACACACACACACACCATGGACAGGGACATCTTGCACTACATCAGGTTGCTCAAAGTGTGACTTTGAACACTGCCAGTGATGGGCAACTCCGTCCAGTTGGTCTGTAAAATCCAAATTTTTTTCAACTCTTCACCCAAAATGATGTTGCAACCAGAGTGACTGCATCGATCCTCATCACAGAGGACCAGACCAGGCCATGGAAAGACAATGACAACATTTTGGAGGCAGCTGCAGGAGCATGGGAACTGCGGCAGCAACTGCCACATCCACTGCTTCAACGACTACCCGATTTGAGAAAGGAGATGGGATGCCCCTGGGAAAGGCCCAGGCTTGGCAACTCGGTGAGGGGGAATTCCAGCAGTGGTGACCACCAAAATCAGCTGATGTAAACCTGACACCCCTAGGCTATGGCCATGGAGTACCTCTGCATCCTGGCAGAGCCAAGCCCTGCAGTCCCCATCTCCAGGAGCCAACCAGCAACCAGCCCAGATGAGTGCAGCTCCAGGTAGAGATGACAATGGTCATCTCTTTGCTTTGGGCTGGTAATAGCTGACAGAGGGAAGAACCAGCAGAAATTATTTGTAGTTCCCAACCTCTGCTCAGAGAGTTTTTCTCATTCTTTTCTCTAGACCATTTTCCTCCTTTGAAGCTGAGGAGCCAAGAAAGGATTGAAAGCCACACAGAGTCCTCATGTCCAAGACATGTCTCCATTTTCCACAGCTTTGACAGGGGAAGTTTGACAGGTCTCCACAGGCCTCCAGCTCTTCACTTCACTGTCAGTGCCAACTCTCCAAGGTAGGGTCAGGTCACTCTATGGTGATGGCTGAGGTGCCAGAGCAAGTCCATGAGCTCACCCCCAGGTGGTCTGGGGACAGTCTCTGACCCTGAAGGGCAGCCAACACATGCTCCCTCTACACCTGCCCCAAAACAACCCCCAGGACCTAGCATGGCTCTTTCCACGCTGCCAGACTCATTAAACAGCCCCATTTTGACTGTGTTTTAAAGTAAGTGATGTTTTTGCTCTGTGCAAGAGCCACATTAGTCTTTTCCTTGCCATCCACACATCTTGGGAGAAGAGTGAGAGACGGAGACGTCCCCAGTGTCATAAATCCTACTCCGAGCTGGGGATTAGAACCGGGAGCATTAGGTCTGTAAAAAGGCCTAATTAAGTCTGCAGAAAAAGATACAGTTTGGGCTACACGTGGTTCATGAGTGACCCAGGAGCCATCTCATGCCTTCCTTTCCCCAAAAGCCTCAGCCAGGAGCATCAGCTGGGGGAAGCAGTTGTGCTGCCCTTGCACAAGGTGCTTCACTGGCCAAACACCACAACCAAGTGGCTTTCATACAATCATCGAATGGTTGGAAGGGACCTTTGAAGTCCAACCCCCTGCAGTCAGCAGGGACATCTGCAACCAGAGCAGGGTGCTCAGAGCCCCAAGCTCCAACCTGACCTGCAATGGGGACAGGCATGGGGCTTCTCCCACCTCTCAGGGAAACCTGGCACAGGCTCTCACCACCCTCAGCTCCAACGATTTCTCTCTTCTCTCTCGTCTCAATCTCCCTCCCTCATCCTGTCACTGCACTCCCTGATCAAAAGCCCCTCCCCAGCTTTCCTGCAAAAAGCACTCAAATCACAGCAGGAGACACTGTTATCACCTCAAGGAGGTTTCAGCAGTGTAACGGAGGAGACCTCTTCTCCCTGCTCAAAATCACTCGTTTGCTAAATAATTGCTATCATTTGCAACCTCATTCATTTCTGAGAGAGTAACAAAACCAGCCCCACGTGCAATGCACGGAGAACAGGGGAAAGCATCTGCCTCGTGACCTGATGCAGTGAAAGACCAGCATTCCCAAGCAGGAAGGGCAGGAATGGCAGGGATGGCTCCAGGCCACCAGCTCAAGCTGGATTGGCCAGAAGGCAGTCTGGAGAGCACCAAAATGGGTGCATGGCCATCTTCCTGTACAAACACCATCCTGCAAGAGCAAGCAGTCAAGTCATCTATGTACCAGATGAAATCCAAAGAAGAGAAGATGGATTTCAGTAAAATTAGGGTGAACATTTGCTACCTAATGAACCAAGAAAGCCAAATGGGAGCAACCTGCATCCTTGCCTTAACCCCTAAACCACTTGGAAACACCACAAGGGGACACAGAAGACCAGAATAACACCAAGTGCAGCCAGATTTTCTGGGTCTTAAGCCACACCACCCCAAAGTGATGCATTCACCCACTGCCTCTTCAAGCTGCAGGCTGCAACAACCCCTTTTAGATTCACAAAGAGCCTTCTTGGACAACAGACTGTGCCACGGGAATGAACCTAGATACCCCAAAACCGATGGTACGGCTACCTAAATAGGTATAAAGATCCCACCTTCAGTTGAATTGGCCCCATTGCTCATGTAACCCAGCCTTAGGCAGGTGATTTGGCAGTGAGTCATATCCAACCCAAGCTTCACCTGATGTCTCAACCCCTCAGCCAAGGAAATCAACATGTCTCAGTCTTGCTAGGGACGATCAAAGAAAGGAGCTGGTACATTGAGCACCATCATCTACGCTGCGGTTCTATCTGCTTACGGTATCACTCATTGGTCAATGACCACCAAAGAGCACAAGAAGCATTAATGGCTCGAGCCTCAATAACATATTGAAAGGAGAAAATGAAACCTTTCATGTCCCATGACATGTTCAGCCTCCCGACGACTGTATTTCCTCTCCAGACCCTTCATTTTCAACTATTATGCGAGACAGAAGCATGTCAACAAGCTTTCTACCACCTCTGCAATCTTCCTGCCGTTATTCCCACTCCCAGCAGTGTCACACACAGCCTGAATATTGAGGCAATTTATGGTAATGTTACAATACCAATAATGGAAGGTGATCCAAGCATGACACCTTCCTACAGTTCTCAATAAATGCAGGAGAGCATCAGATGAGGGGATGTTAAAAAAGGGTCAGATAACCCCAGATAACGGGAAGGACCAGTGAGTGCTACCACTTAATTCTGATATATTGAAGAAGCCAATGCAGGACATTGTGGCAAGCAGCAATTGAGTAACCAGATGCTGATGACAGAGGGACAAACAAAAAGCCATTGGCTGGTACAGGCACAGAACTAATTATCATCATAATTGAACCTCCATCCCTAAATCAAGAGTAAATCAGATTTCCCAGGTGCACTGAGGTCATCCTGGCCTCAGCACAAGGGCAAATGTCATCCATATCATGGAAACACAAGTATCTCTGCTCCAGGATCAGAAACCAGCCAAAGCCACCCCAATATGCTGATGGCACGTTCATATTACATGTATGCAAGAAATACGTCACCCATCTCCCTTCTTGCCAAGTTTCTTCCAGACCTGTTACCAGGCTCTTGCATGGCTTTTCTTTCTGCACTTCCCGGGTCACATCAGCCTCGCTGTGCGAAGGTGCCTGGCTCCGCCAGTTAAACGCCTCTTTGCTGAGCTGCCAGTAGGACAATCTGACTCTCGGCAGGAAGCCGCTTCTGCCTGTAATTAATGTTTCATCATCGTTTCTGGAAGCAAACAGCTGCCGCGTCTCTATCACTCAACTTCTCGCGGTTCTCGCATTCCTAAAGGGGGTCTGCCACTACACTGGTCTCTTATTTTCCATCTTCATCCACAACCTCCCACAATCAACATGGTTTATTTTGCCACTTCAAGACCAGAGGGTCTCAGCTAAGACGACTGTGTTCAGCCTATTTGCCAGGAGTTTAGTTTCACAGGGAATTTCACCCAGTGCTTCTGGCCCAGACCATATTTACTCCAAGGACTGTGGACTCTTCTGTTCCGGTCAGAACTAAGCAGGGTTTGGTTGAGGTCTCCTCTGCTGGCTACTCTTGCCCATTTCATTGCTCCCCTTATCTCTGCACATCCCTTTCTTCACAATTAAATAATCCATATTGGCTGTTCCCCCTTCATCCTACATCTCTCTGGCTATTTCAATTCCTTGTGCTCAGCCTCTTGCACACCTCTTCTCCAGAGCTTCCAGGTGGTTAGATACCCCCTCCCCATCTTTCAGAAGACCAACCCCAGCACAAAAGAGCTCTGCTTGCTCCCAGCCCAACTCAAAATCACCCTGCTTGGCTTCTCTCCAGCAAAGGGAGAGCCATGGAAGGACCTTTGGAAATGTTTCAAAGTTACTCAAGTTCTCCAGCAAAGTTTGCGCTATAAAAACATCTCCACTGGAGCAAAAGACAAAAGACCCATTTGAGAAGACGTGATTGCCTACATGAAGCTGTTTTCAAGGTAGGTCAACTTGCAGCCTAAAACCCATGACAGCATCCCGTTAAACCGCTTAAGCTGAGACAGAGAATGGAAATGCTGACAACCCCTAATGCAGAGCTTTCCAACCCGCCGCTCTAATGCTGCCGCAGATCAGTAATTATACCAGGAAGACTGGGGACCATTGTCCCATTAATTAGATTCCTTTTACCCCCATTAGCTCAGGCGATTGGACAAAGTTCATTACGGTTTAATTCTGATTAGCTGAAATGGATCTGTTTCAGTGTACGAGGCAGGCAGGTGTTACCAGCTTTAGCACCTAAAGTCGTGTTCCACGCTGAGCTGTTTGGGCAGCACCCGGTCCCAGGTCCACGTGGAATAGGACATTAATACTTAATCCCTCCAAGGCAGCGTCCTACCACCCTCGGTGATGAGCTACAGGGCCCTCAAAAATGGAAAGGAAAGTGAGAGCAGGTCATAGACCTTCCCTTGTCCTGGCGCAGAAGTGATCCTTCTTCATCTGCTCATACCAGAGCTTAGTAAATCGGATTTCAGATCTCTGGGTGTGCTCCAACGCGGCAATATTGCACCTTCCAGCTCGCGTTTCTAAAGCACGAAGCTGTAGGAAGCATCACACAAACGCCAAAGCGCCAGCACTGCTCAGATCGCGAGAAGAGGGACGATGGGAGTTTATGTCCATGCTGTGCAAAGCATAAGGCTTTGGAAATCCTAATCAATCCAAACCATTTCGACAGTGTCTGTACCCATGAGGGTATGCCGGTGGCACTATCTGCTAGTTAAAAAGTGGCCAGAGCTATCTGCATCACCTTCAAATCCAAAACAGCCTCACATTTGAATATTATCCAAAATAATCAACCAAAACCTACTCGAGGCTTTCCCTTCTGCCTGCCTTCCAAAAATGCCCAGCATAATTGCTTGTTCCAGCGATGGTTTCATTTTAAACACTCTTTTTCTCATGCAGGAAATAATAACCACACTAAGAAAAGCAAGAACAGCTGATAGATTTTAATTAAAGCAAACTAATATCTCTGTCAAGGCTCGACGCAAAACCTCGCGTCAGGCACTGACTCAGCATGGAAGAGGTTAACGAAGTTCAGCGGGGCTGCGCTGGAGGGAATTATCTGCTGAGAAAACACCAGCTCCTGGCTGGCTCCAGCCTGCCCATGGCCGTAGGGGTTTTACCAGGGACAGACACACCCATGGCAACGCAGGATTGAAAATTTCATTTAATTTACCTGCTAAGGCACAGAAAACAGCGTAAAAATTCTGGTTATTTTTTTTCCTTGAGGAGTTGATTTTGCCACCTTTGTGTCATTCTAAGGAACAAATAACTCACATTTCTACTACGGGCTCATGGTTCTCAATTTCAAGCAGGAGGTTGTTAAATATCCACGTACACACCCTGTATTGTGGCTCTGAGGGATGTTTTAGAAGCTGACCCACAAAACAAGCGAAGCAGCGTTGTCAGCTCTGATTCTTTAGCATGAACTCTTGGCGTTCCTGCAACCCAACGATCCAGGCAGTAAATATATTAAGATGAGCATTGCGTAGGCCTAGGTAAGTATATCTACTTATACATACATACACACATCTATATTTTATAAGTGTTATAAGTGTAGACATGTATATTTTATAAATACACATATATAAAGAATTTAGATTGACTTCCAAGTGAAAGAAAAAAAGGTCCGACACTTCTGAGAGAGTCAGTATATAAGATACTCACCAGGCAGACACTTAAAGTAAGTCTCCTCGGCCTCTGAATATACCATCATGTCTCAACGTGATGCGAAGGGACCCATCAAGGGGCAGCGGATTGGTTTGCGATACTAATTGCATCGCTCCATTACAAATGATATTGCTCCATTATTAAAGGGTCGGGACTATTTTATGTGCTCCCATCTATTCAATTGGTATTTCGATCGATGGATGCATTACAAGCTTTCCCTTTAAGAGCCTAATAAACAACAAGATGGAACGGAAAATTCACCGTAAAATGACGCTTTTAAAAATCCATTTCCAGGGGAGATATGGGGGCTCTGTAGAGCAGGTTCAACCAAACCAAAAGGTTGGAAATAGAGGAGCTTGTGCTAGTCCAGTGGAGAAGGACTTGGGGTACTGGTGGGGGAAAAGCTGGACATGA
>NW_010414345.1:0-14208 GCF_000710305.1 Buceros rhinoceros silvestris
ACTGAACAGAGTGAGTTCTAACTCAAACCAGTGCAGTGGACTCACTGAAGTCCAGTCTCATGTCAGCAAAGGCTGTGCCCTCCCCAGCAAAAATGCCACGCAGGAGGATTAAAAGAATTATGATGAAGCATTTTTTTTTACACAAAAATATAATTAAACAATATACAAAAATAATTTAATTGTTGGGGTTTTTTGCTTTCCCCCTCCCTTTGACTCATCAGCATGTCTGCACGGGCCATTCAGGAGAATACTACTATAGGACGGCTGGCAATGAAACTGTGATCTTCTCCCATGTTGACATGACCTAATCTGGTTTCAACCAAGGCAATGGAGTCTGGTCACTGAATAAGAGTCAATACTGTTTCCACACAGCTCACAAACAAGGACCTGATCAACATGCTGCTGGAACCAGTCACTTGGAAGGTTTGGTTCCAGTGGGCTTTATGATGGCCACGTGTATTTTCACCTTTAATGAACAGGACTCATAAAGATAAATCACAGATTAATAAATTACTACTGTATTCAACAGTAAAAATTGATTTGACCTATATTTGTGTATAGTCACCTTGAGAAGACACATTGGACATGCTTTTATATTCTTAGATCATAAACGCAGAGAGGTAAGTGTTAAAACACGAAGGAGATACCGGCCCCGTGTCTGGCCAGGAAGGTGGGCAGGAGGTCACTCATCTGCCCATTAACTGCACAAAATACTGGCAGCGGAAATTCATCTGTAGGTTAGCCCAGCAGCCTGTCAGTGCCGTAACGGATGAAATCCTCCCATCGCTGGGCTACTGTAGCACTCAGAAAACATTAAAACATTCAATTGTTTGTGGGGGAAGTTGATTTAAAAAGGGAAGGAGAGAAGCGAGCAATGTTCCCTGCCAAGGCACTGATAAATGGGCTCTGTAGCGATGGCAACGGTGAGGGAGAGGGTAAATCACCAACAGGTATCATTTTCTTACTGCTGCGTGCTTCTCATTTAATTCCAATGCTCCAAACTCACGCTATGAATCAGAAGCAACACCACAACAGGAGTATTTCAACTGGTCTGGCAAAGAAAGACCTCAGCAGTATCTGCTCGTCCAAATTCACTCCTTAGTTACTTACTGAACTCACTTGGGTGGCCAGGACCTCTTTGGAGACAGTCTGACAGGCCAACAGGGCTTTTTCCCCTGCTAATTACAGAAAAGATGTACCTTTTTGCAAGCTGAGCAGAAGGTGCCTCCTCTTCTGTGCATCTGACTGTGAAACAAAGCTGCCCAAGTGGCCTTCTGGGCAGAGTGACCTCAGAATGACCAGAGTTTGCAGTATCCTTCCTTGATACCTTTTGGCTTTCATTCCATTTGTTTATGTGGTGTGAGAAGCCACTAGAAGATTCCCCAGCTCCAAGTCAAACCCACCTCTGGCCAAGGCTGAGCCCATCAGCGACACTGACGGCACCTCTGTGATAACATATTTAAGAGGGCAGAAATCTGTAGCGGAGAGAGGAGTGGGATGTGAGAGACACAACTCTGCAGGCACCAAGGTCAGTGAAGGAGGAGGGGGAGGAGGTGCTCCAGGTGCCGCAGCAGAGATTCCCCTGAAGCCTGTGGTGAAGACCACGGTGAGGCAGGCTGTGCCCCTGCAGCCCATGGAGGTCAACAGTGGAGCAGACGTCTGCCTGCAGCCCATGGAGGACCCCATGCCAGAGCAGGTAGATGCCTGAAGGAGGCTGTGACCCTGTGGGAAGGCCACACTGGAGCAGGGTCCTCGCAGGACCTCTGGAGCTGTGGAGAGAGAAGTCCACATAGGAGCAGGTTTGCTGGCAGGCCTTGTGACCCCTAAGGGGGAACCACACTGGAGGACTGCGTCATGTGGAGGGGACTCACTGGAGCAGTTTGTGAGGAACTGCAGCCTGTGGGAAGGACCCACACTGGAGAAGTTCATGGAGGACTGTCTCCCTTGCGGGGGACCCCATGCTGGAGCAGGGGAAAAGTGTGAGGTGGAAGGAGTGGCAGAGACCACTGGTGGCAGGTGTGTGAGGGACTGATCACAACCCCCATTCCCTGACCCCTGTGCTGCTGTGGGGGAGGAGGTAGACAGGTAGCAAAGTTGAGCCCGGGAAAGAGGAGTGTGGGGAAGGTGTTTTTAAGACTTGGTTGTGTTCCTTATTATCCCACCCTGATTTGATTGGTAATAAATTAAATTGATTCTTTTTTTTTTTTCCCCACCAACTCCAGTCTGTTTTGCCCACGACCATAACTGGTGAGTGAGCCCTCTCTGTCCTTGTCTTGACTCACAAGCCATTTTCTCGCCCCCATCCTGCCAGGGTGGTGGGAGGAATAAGCGAGTTCTCGTGTTATACGAAAGGGAGAAGCAGATCCCTCAGATCTCAAAAATCTCTGCTCAATAAAGAAGCTCTATTTCATAAAGCAACACACTGATTACTTTCTGATCTGGGGAATCCAGAGAGACAACTTGCTTTTCACTGATATAGTATCTATCATTATTCTTCAAAATAATTAACCACTAAGACACTACAAATTCACTCTGCCTAAATTCTGCAGTATGTGTTTGGATTTAGATACCTAAAACACATCTAACTGGTAGACGGCAAGTCAGCCACACCTTTCCAGGGCTGCCATAGCTCTAGACACTAAATGTCTTCACTGATGTGGGAAAGCCTCCTCGGCATTATCAAATCCCTCCTGACGAGCTCAAAGGAATTGTTTTGTGGGATGCAAGATGGACTTGCGATCTAGTAAAGACAGGTGTTAAAATGTGGGAGGTTCTCAGATGTCCTCATCAAGAAGAGCAGTGAACCTGGATCACCGTCTTGTTTCCTCTACCCCCAGAACATAGGGTGTCTTAAGGGAGACCACTCACTACCATTTCTTCTTGATAGGGCCATTTCCCCTGCTGAGAACATCAGAGATGGAGACAGAAGAACATAGCTGTAAGTACACGGCACCTTACACGTCTCACTGATCTAAGCTCAGCTGTTAAGTACTTAGGATATCTGCATATCGGGCCTTACAAATGCGCCCAGTGAAGAATGAACGTACAGAGTTGGCACTCACTAGTGAAAACCTTGGTTTAAGTGGGTGAATTTGTCCATGTCAAGCAGGAGCTCATATGCCACGGTATTCCTTCATCCTTCCTGGTTCCGTTCTCTGCTAAGCATTGGGGGCCCCTTCTGGGCATGCTGTAACAGAAGGTGTGGCGACTTTCCTCACGCTGTTGGGGAATTTCAGCAAGCCTGTGGAAGAGCTCACACTTCTAGTCTCCTCTAAGTTCAGATACCTCAACACCTTGCTTGGCTGCACTGTTCTAAGGAGGTGAAAGGACATATCCAAGGCGCAGCAGTCCACTGAGCTGGTTGAGTCCATCAGGTGCTGAGCATGTCAGGCATCCTGTCCTAAGAGATCCAGTCTCCAGCAAGTTGCCATCTTGTTCATGGCTCTGCTGAGTGTGTTTTAAGAGAACAGTTAAACTGTAGATTTTGATTTAAAACATATTAATAAATTAAAAAAAAGAATGTAGCAATATTCAGCAGTGAAACTGCTGAACTGGACCACAAATGTGATTAGTGCTGCATGGCTGGAACAGCTGTGGGACACACACAGTGCCTCAGTATTCCAGGCTGAGTTTTACTGGATCACAGGAAACACTTTTCATCTATGAAGAAATAACCTTGGTTTAATAATCCTCCATTTACTCAGCTGCAATGATCTATACACAGGTCTGAAGACACCACAGGAACATGAGTGGCCAGTTCTTGCAGTTGTTGCTAACCTCCTTCACGAGACTTCGCATGTCTCACCAGTAAGGAAGACATCTGTCTTCACTACCTGGCACTTGGGCTCTCTGGAAAGATGACTGCTCTGCTTCACTGTGTAGCTTCCCTGGCCCTCAGGCAGATCTTACAGTGCAGCAACTTTGAAACAAACAGCATATAAGAACCAGAACCTTCTCAAACCCAGCATAAGCATAGAGAATATGAAGGAAATTTAGAGCTTGACTTTCACCTCAGTTTTGTGCCACTATGATTCCACTGATTTCAGGAGAGTTCTAATTTCCAATGGGCAGAGGGAAGAAAATGAACGAGCCTCCCACAAAAGAATATTTAGGAAAAGATTCTGTCACATAACTTTGCATAGCAAATTAAATGAGATGAGGCCCTGGCTACTGATCTATAGGGAAGTGATGAATAAAACACCGCTTGGGTGGGTGGAATTGCTCCTGATTAATTTTTTTATCATTTTGCATGAGTAAAAAAAATTTGTGATGCTTGATTATGGGGTCCCACAGCTATGTTCTGGCTTTGCACTAGTCACCCAGTAACATCCATCAAACCAAACAGCTAGCAAGGAACATTTTTGATTGTAAACAAGACCACCACGCAAGGGGCTGATGCAGCTCCAGTGGTAATGCCTTTAGCTGGCCTGTGAAAACTCAAGTAGGAAGATCACCACAAATGTTAAGAGCTTCAGGATTCCTGACCCTTCTTCGTTTTCAGAAGAGACAGAGCATCCTGTAGGAAATTCTGACTTTCACAGGCAGTAGGATGATTGAGTGCAGGTCATCTTCCTTGTGGTGTAAGTCTCTGCGACGCAGAACAGGAAGAGGTGGCTCTGGGCTCTGGGAAGGAGGTACTGAACCCCTTCTTCTGATTGATGACATGTTTCCAGTGGAGGAACTACCACGCAACCAGTCTAGACAGTAATGTTCCTCTCATTTTCCCTAACTCTTGACAGTAAGCCAATGACTGTAATTACTGTCCTCATGATTTCACCACATCACACCCAAGTACTTGGGCCTCACACTCCCTCATGCTCTGAAATTTTGCAGTATGTTAACTCATCTGGTTTCAGGGGAGTTACTTCTGAATTTAAGAGAACCAAGAGAGAGTCAGATCGGCTTTGTGCTAGCAAGACTCTCAAAGGATTTACCACACTGTAAGCAGCCACTCTATCCTCTGTTTACCTTGCAAGTAATAACAGGAATATTCTATGGAGAATTCAAACAAAGAACAAACATATCAGGCAAGTCCCTGAAAGAAATTCACGGCTCACCCTTCTCTGTAAACATGCAATGCATTAGTAGGTTAATTTGCCATTAGACAAATGACTAACATAGGATGCAACATGCCATAGAAGATGAACTGCGTATCAGACACTCTAAGCAAAACTTTAATCACGATTAAAATAGCCAAGTAAACACTAGCTCAGTCAGAACCAAGGGTACCTCTTCACCACGCTGCTAGGTTTGAAGTGTAGCTTATACACCAGTGCTTATTGCCTGCATTAAAGTTACCCTGGTTACTGAGGGCTCCCATTCAATCACCTGAAGTTGGTTCTCTCTGCAGTGGGGAACTGCATGTTTATATACAATGATCCAGAATACAGACAAGTACCTGAGCAAGTGTATTTAAAATTGAAATTAAAAAAAGAGAAACAAAAAGCTCTTGATCCACATCTTCAACACCAGCAATGTGATAAGAAGCACAGTTACCAGGGACGTAGCAAAATTGTCATGATACTGATGGTACAGAAATACTTACCACAGCATGATGATAAATCACAGTATTGCTGAGACAAAGAGCACACACAGATGAACAAAACAATAATGGCATAGCTTTAGCATCATCATTTTTCTAGAGTGGTGCAGTCATTTGGAAGGACAATCTGAATCACATAGAGTTCTAACCGTTACATGAAATAAAGGATAGCAGTCAGGTAAGCCCGCTCTTCTGCAAGGTTCACTATACTCCGGATATGTGAACACAACGATACAAGTCTTCAGGTTTCATCAGGCCAATCAAAACAGTTAGCTGATACAAGTCTTGGTAGGAGTTTAGAAAACTAAAAGCCACATCATTCCTGCAATATAGGCAGTCCTTAGCCTGTATGAAGTATACAGCCCTTAGAGAAAGTGTGTTCATTGGTATCGACAGAGGTCCAGGATGGTTGTTTTTAAATGCTTTGTAAACAACGGACACAACTGATAGAAGGATGGAGATTCAGAAGAACCGCCTGTTAAGTAATTTGGAGGATATCCATGTTATGTGCTTGGATTTTTCCTAACCTCCTCATCCCAGTCAAAATCTAATGTGGCATCATCTAGCTCTGCTATGGAGAAGAGAGATTTCTGCGTGACCACACTGGCTTTACCAGCATTTCCCAAGGAAAAGCTCTTCCTTCTACTAGGGTTGCTCACATGCACCTTCAGCAGTGGGCTATGGCTTTCCTTGCTAGTGTCACTCTTAACGGTAGGCAAGGTTTCCAATTTTGACTCATGTAGTGATGCAAAGGAGAATGCAGACAGTTTGGCTAATGTGCTGGAGTGCACCTTCCCTGTGCTGGGGCCACCAAGCTTCTCCTCCTCTTCCCTTTTCTTTTCAGTCGATGGAGATGACACAGCATCAAAACTGACATCAGTGTGTATTGTTGCACGTCCTCTGATCTCCTTCCTTAAGGCTTGACTCAGTTGCTCTTCTATACCTTTATCATCAATTGATCGTTTTTCCAAACTAGTTTTTCCTAAGCAAGTCGGTGTCCTCTTGCATTTCTCAGGGAGGCAGCATTCTTCTGGTAGCTGCTCTCCAGGCTTAAAAATAGTTTCACTCTGCAAAAGAGAAAATTCTTCATTTTTCTTCTCTGAAGAATGCTCAAGTTTTGTCCTCAGTCTAAAAGAAAATTTAGCAAGTTTAGCTTCTGGGGGATTTTCACTGTCAAGGATTTCTGGCTCATGGGAACCTACTACCTTTGTTTCCTTCACTACTTGACCTTTACTTCGTTTTCTCATGGAAATTGTGGCAGTTTTTGCTGCTACAGATACGCTGCTCTTTTCTTCCCCTAGCACAGAATCTGCATCACTTGAAAGATCTGGCAGGTCAGACGCAGGTAACAGTGAAGCCTCAAGGTCCTGGGTACTTGTGAAGAACCCATGTGATTTCTCCTTGTGGAGTCTCTGCCAGCTTTTAGAAACCCGTTGTGTAATAACAGAACCCTGCACACCAGCACTTGGTGATGCTTGGTCTTGAGTATTTGCTTCTGAAGAAAAACAGTTGTGTTCTTCAGGCCTTTTCCTGCTTATTGTGGAAACTTTGTCCTGTTCCAAAGGAGGATGTGGATTGACATCTCTCATTCTACTTCCCTTCCTTGGTACTGAAACAGTTCTTTGTTCAGAACAGGATGTTTTACACAGGGTTTTTGAAGCAGAGTTATTTGGCGATACCTTGGGCACCGGAGATGTTTTCCGGAAAGCATCTTCAGCATCAGTGTTGCTCTCTTCCAGGCTGTCAAACCATGCCAGGCTGCCATCTTCATCTCTACGTTTAATCAAGTGTTTTGTGCTTGTGTTATTACCACGTGCTGGGTTGGACAAGGGTTCTACATGTATATCCCTTTCACGGTTGCCTTTGGGTGAAGAAGGCTGTGGGCTGGAGTTACTCTCTTGTTGATTTGAAGGTTCTGACTGAGACATTTGCTTTGACTGCCCAAATGTATTCTTGTTCAAACATGTTGTACTGAAACCTGTCTCTTCAGGCTGCAGCTGGGATGAATTTTCCTTTTGTAATCTATGGAAAGAAAAAAAATTAAGCAATAGTAATTTATTTTTCTTTTTTTTTTCTTTCTCTATTGCATTAGTGATGCTTAATGTGTATGAATGGTGAAAAGCTACAAATCATGTAGGTCACAAAACGCATTATTAAGTTTCACATATAGCTCCAAAAGCTGGTGTTGCAGTCTGTGATCTTTCAGCACCTTCTACAGTAAGTGGCAGAATTCAGCGTCTCCAGTAGAAGACAAGAGCGGGACAGAGGAAGCAACCACCTAAATAAACTTCATTTCCTTGGGAAGTCAAACAGAAACAAACAAACAGCTTTGCACTACTTACAGCCATTGCTAGAGATGCTTGGGGGTTACATATTCTGTAAGTGTATCTTCTACAACAAGAACCCACCAGATTTTATGCTGAGCAAGGCAAAGCCTCAAAGGAGTTAGCAGAATGGAGTATCTAGGTATTACTAGCAATAGTGGTTGCTGGTGGTTTTCTCTCACAATCACTAGGGACTCAACATGCCAAGAACTCCACGTGATAGAGTGAAAGCATCTCAGATCACCAATAAAACTTAATTATAACTGTCTGTGGTTATTAAAATCTCAGGGCCGTCCAAAACAACTGAGATGCCAGAATCGGGGTTCTCTCCAATCTCAACATAGCTGATATTCTGTTGGTTGTACCTTGTATATTGAAAATATAATTCCCAAGGGGCACAGCATTCTTTTTTTTGCTAAATAGTGATTCTAATCATGAGTGAAAAGCAGCCACATTCCATCCCAAACCTGACTGCATTAGCATAGGTGAAATGACTCCTACGCAGTATAAACAGTTCCTCTGCTATACGAGAGAGAAAACACTGTATTGACCCATACATTTTAGAACCATTATTATAGCATTTACTAATATGCCTATTCTTAAAATTTTGGTGGAAAGTAGCAGAGGTTATCTGACTCATCAAGAAGGGCTAAAAGATACATGCTTGTTTTCTTGAAACGTAGTTTAGAGGTAATGCACGGGACAAGTCTTCTAACAGACAATAGGTTGTTTTAAAGAGGACATTCATTCAGTACTCTCTTAAGCTGCTTAAGAGGGGGAAGAAGAAATCAGCTTAACTTGCAGCATCAGAGATTCAATGGGATATTGGGAAAACCCTTACGAGCATTAAGATGGAGCAATAATGGAACAGGCTCTTCATTAGAGGGCCTTTGGAGCAGATAACACAAGCCCCTGCTGGGGAAGTCAGAGACCTGATCCTGTCTTTCTATTTGATCTCCCATCCCATCCTACATATCTGTGAACCCTTACGAGCTCCTCTATTTTAAAACTAGTTTTTGTCTGCCTGTTGGACATATCCCCCTTTCACCTGCTTTTATTGCCTCTGTGGTTATTTAAGATGTCCTTATAAAATAAGTTTGAAAAATATTTAAAGGAAAAAGTGTATTTTCCCAGCTGTTTCCATTAGCTTCAATAACACTAACCTTTCATCTTCCTTTAACAATAAAAAAGTATGAGTTTCTTTATACCCTGATCTCATTTCAGGAAACAAATGTTATTCTTTTGTATTTTATATCTTTCCAATCCTTGTGTTTTCCTCTTAATCTCGGTACATTAAAAGTTTTCTACTAATAATAGCAAATAGGCTTTCCAAAGGTTACTGCAGTAAGCTGAAAGCTAGAGAAGGAAGGGTGAAAATTTCAGCGTGTAAAAAAAGAACAGAACTTTGATTTGGGCTTACATTTTCCATTAAGTGAAAGCGAAGGATCCTGACAAGCCCAACATAAAGGAAGGCTCAAAAAATATAAAGTGGATCTGCTGCATTTTACCAAGCAAGTAGCAAAAGGTTATACCAAATTATTTGCTCAGCTTCAGAATCTAGCATTTTGACCATAAGAAGCTGCGCTGAAACTTATCTAGTATAGAATTGAGATATGAGTTGGGAACTGATTAAAATGTTCTTAAATTCTTTGTAAGTTCCATAACCCAGAGGGAGAAATGACCTTGTGATGATCTCAAGAGCGCTACTTTAAAACACTTTCCCTCCTTATCCATGTCCTCGAAAGAACAGGTCCCTTCTCAATGTCAGATTCTATTTTTAGGCCCTCTCCAGATATTGTCAAGCAATTCTTTTTGTTATTATTTTGTTAACAACTCTGCTTATTTTAACCTGTCAAGTCTTCGTAGCTCTTTGTGCAGAATCTCTTGCAGCTCCAGTCGCTCCAGTATGAGTTCACACTGTGTTCGGTACTGCGCCATTGGATCTTCTGGAAATGAGGTGTGTAAGGCATTGATGCCTCCCAGAAGTGCACCCCCCTACGTCACCAAAGAGATGAAAGAAAAAAAAAAAAAGAAAGGAAGCTGTACTTATTATTCAGCACCAAAATTACATAGCAGAGGGCATTCTATACAAAAATTCTTCCTTAGATCTTCTAAAGCTTAAGGTAGCTAATATTTACTCACAGATAATCTTGCCAGGTTTGCTTACACAGGCGAAGTTGTTCATACACATAAAGCAATCATGTGATCACGCCTGGAGTTTACTTGTGCTGGCTTGTTTTTATTTATACACAGCAAGTCTACCTAAGGCTTGAGAACATCATGACTAAACATGGAAATGAGGATTGAAGAAGTTTTCCAAATACCCTGTAAAAATTCTGCCCATGTGAGCACTTTTGTAACTGAGGAAGTTCTGGCTGCTAAAAGTTTTCAATAACTTTGCCTGATTACTTAAACGGAAAGACCTGGGTATTCAGGCTTGTCAAAACAGGGTAAATTGACCAGCAAAAATACTTCTGATCAGCTCTTTAAGAGTAACCAACTATTCAGGAATAATTCCAGAGAGCAAATGATTTTAAACTGGGACAATTTTGCTATGCCTTGTGAAAATGAAGTAGTTTTTATTTGGAACGGAGCATCTGCAAAAGTGGTTTGCTCCACCACAAATAATCTAGAATAGCCCTGCGGTAAATTGCTCTTTGGAAAAAAACCCCACACCCCAACCCTCTTTTCTGCCACAGGTTAGCCAGCACTGACCACTCCTATCTAATCTATGAAGCTCAATACAACTAATGCACAAGATGCACATCAAGTGCCATGAGAGAGAAAGAGCAAAGGTCGACAGAAACGCTAGAAGCTGCAATTGCTATGTGTGGCATCAGAGGCACCACTCACTTTCATTTGTGGCAATTTCTGGTTCTTTCATTTTGGAATTTTAGCAATTTATCTTTAAAAAAACTTACACTGAAAAAACATTCTGGTGGCTAATCAAAGCCTTCTAAAACTACGCAGTGCTAAAACAAAGGCTGACAATGCAACCATTAATGCACCCCATTGAAGTTACTCGGTTTTGTCTGGGGGTTTTTTTCAGTGCATCACTTCAGGAATACGACAGATCTGTTCCATGAAGAAGCATTAGTCTGTAGTCATGGAAAAGGTTATTGCAGAACCTCTCTGCTGTATTTGTTCCAGGGACTGGAAGGTTCATCATTAAAGAGGCAGGGACTGTAGACAGGAAAGTCCAGTCTCTTGGTTAGAACAGTTAGAAGCATCCAAGGAGAACTAGGTTCTGTCTCTGACACTAAATTCCTGTTCTTGTGAATCAGAATAAGACAGTTAAGCAAAGTTTTGAAAGCCAATAAATCTGTAACTGGGGTTCTGATGTGGTGTGTGCACAGAAGGAAACTGCAAGCAGCAGGAACTGTGCTCAAACACGCAGAGTGCTACTGCTCTGAAACTGGGGCCCTCACCACCTCGCACGGGGCATGATCCAGTGCACAATTTCTTCTGGATCGTGTATAACTCAGCTCCAGATCATAGACCAGGAGTAGTACCATCCCATCACTTCACACGGATTGCATGAAGATAAGTGAATATTGATTATTTCTGAAATACTCAAATATACTGGAGATGAATTCCACAGAAAAACACATGGAGCAATGGAGAATTCTACTGTCAGAACAGCAGGTAACAAAAACACTGAGCAAAACACTGACAAAGGATAGTTGCTTTTGGCTTGAGTGCTGTCAGCTTGTGACCTAAGGATCCAATGCAAGAAAAAGGAAGACACAGTTATATATCTTGAGATACATGCCCAAGGGGTACAATTATGTCTTGCCCTCACCAACTTCTACATGTTCTTGTGTGTGTATAAAATTCTCAGTGGGATGGGACTGAATTTAAGAAGTCTGTTAAGTTTCATTCCTGTGCTGGTGCTTACATCTCTGAGGTATCTGCCCCTCAGAGACATCATTTTGAGAAGAGGAAGGCAGCTATATGACAAATCCACACACTGTGGAACCAAGGGCAGAGGATCTAGAACAGAGAAAGAAAAAATAAAGTATCGCAGGGAAAGTTAGTTGAAAGGAAGGGTGTAAAATGACTAAGAATGGAAAGACAAAATGTAAAAAGGGAGTAAAAGGAGAGGGATCAGAAAGGGAATAAAGCAAGGATGAAAACATGACCAAGACAAGGTGGGAGATAATGTTAACGAAGAGGAAATGAGCCAAAGGAAAGTCAAGCCAGAGGGATTAGAATATACGCACAAAGACAAAATAGGAGAGAGAAAAATAAGGGTAGATTAGAGGACAAAACAAACAAAAAGCCAAATAAACTAAATTGGTGATGAAAATGTGATATTCCTCCTTCCCGAGAGGGAACACTGACCAGAGAACTGTGAACTTTGATTTTATAGAGGCAAGAATATAATTTTTTGTGGAAGTTGCAAAGACAGTGTTGAAGACAGAGTTTGCTGCGCTGTAAGGTGGTAGCCAGTCCTTCAAGAACAACACTGGTACTTCCTCATTTACACCATCGCTCTACAGACTGACAATGAGGCACCTGTACATAGAGCTGTGGGTTTTTTCTAGAGAAGGAATTGATTTCTAAAAATAAACCTTTGCATGTTACTTATATTTTAATAAATTTATTTTCAATAAATAAAACAAATCACTCCATTCAAAAATATGGAAAAATTTTAAAAGTGAAAAAAATGTGGAAAAATAAAATGTTTCAGTACTTTCCAGGAGAAAAGTAAAATTTGGCCTTAAGTAGCAGTGCCTGCTTCTAGCAGTGATAATGCTGGATATTTACAGTTACTACCAGGGACTGGGATGCAGAAAGGCTCTTGCTTATTATTTGCTCCTGTGCAGACCAAGGTCACTGCTAAATCCTGTGTTTCCACACAGGCGTGCAGTGAATGAGAGGCTGCACCTGCGGGGAGGAGCAGACAGGACAGGTGACCCTACACTGACCAACAAGGTGTTCCATCCCATAGACGTCATAGTTGGTGTAAAACCGAGGGATCACCAGGGTCAAACGCTCTTCTGCAATGGCCAGTGTCTGAAGAGGACTCTCTCTGTTCTGCTAGAAGCCAGTTCTGGAATCCAGCTCCTGCATCTGGTTCCCAACTGCCGCTGAATCCAGCCTGGGCCTTCCCCAGTGTCTGCCCACAGCATCAGTGGTGACAGTGACTTAATTGCCATCAGGAAGTTGGTTTCGGTGTTGGTATTGTACGTACTTGTGTATATATATATAATTTTATTATTATTTTCATTAAAGCAGTTTCAGTTTTCTTTTCCAATCCACAAGTCTCTCTCCCTTATTCCCTTTCTCTTCCTTTTGGGAAGGGAGAAGGGTTAACGTAGAGCATCTGACATTCATCTATCTAGTGGCCAGCCCAGCCCTAACCCTTGCCAGCTTCTAGGAAGCGGAGCAAATATGCTGAGCATACCACCTACATACTCCCAGGTAGCCTTCTGCAGCCACAATTCAGGCAAATTTCTCACTGACTCTTACTGGATAGACACTTGCTATGCAAACTGCAGCCCTTGAGGGCAGGGCTGTATAAATATGAAAAAGTGACCCACAGTTAAACTAATTCTTTTACATCTGTGCTGATGAGGCAGAGAGATACACAGATGACATTACACATTCGTTATTATTATATACATACATTCCAGTATTTCAGATTTCGCATATCCAAACCCATATTGCTTTGAAACCAGTACCATCAAATTCCCATCTAGCTAGTTACAGGTTTAACTACGGCAAACGAACACTTACATGCTGTCTTCTGCTGTTTCAACTGGGTACATTAGTACAGCTTCTCATTTTAACTTAGATGTGGTGCTGTCATTGAAAAGCTGAGTGCTTCAAAACAGTGCAAGATGAACTGCAGCAGACAGTGAAATAATCTTTTGCTACTTAGTAAGGTCAGGCCCTGTCATATTTTTGAGACAAATTCCTGTGCAGTAGATTATCCATGGCACAAGCTGCAATTAGTCTTCCAACCCTTACTGAAAGAACAAGAGAGGTCACAAGGGCCTACCTGCCGTACGTGACTTTGTGCAGCTATCCTGGAGAGCTTTCTCTCTGAGAAATGAGCATATCTACTTCTGCAAAGGTCTTCAAGGTCCATGGAGTTAATGGGTGTGTGGTAGGTCAGCAAAGATCTCCTTTTTAGGAGAAGTTTGCTTTAAACCTATACCATTTTGTATTCCCTCCCATGTGACATTAAGTAGCATCCTCACAGGTTGAAAGTTTTTGCGCCACTGTCGCTTTCAAAGTCACGCAACTGTGCTGCGAGCTCAGTTTTTCCCGTGCTCTTGGCCACCGCGGAGCTAGCCATGCCATGCAGTGCCGTGCAATGCCTGCCTGCCTGCT
>NW_010414345.1:14267-16109 GCF_000710305.1 Buceros rhinoceros silvestris
GGTGTGCCCCCCCCCCCCCCCCTGCCACAAGCCCTATCGCTACCGCTGTGTTTCCACACATCCGCGCCACGGGGACGGACCCCTCACACCGAGTGCCACCGCTGCCGCGTTTCGACACAGCCGCGCCGTGGGGACAGACCCCTTGCGCCGCCGCCGTGGCTTTCCTCAGCAAAGCGCTGCCTCCGCGAGAGACCAGCCCGGGAACCGCGCGCTGCGGGGGATTGGAACTCCCCCCTTGTTGCGACTGAGGAGCTGCACCCGAAAACCAACTGAGCTGTTTTTGCCAGAAAAGCCACCGTGCCGCCTCAGCACGCCACATTGGAGCCCCACATCGGAGCCCCGCCGCCGAGCTGGGTCCGGACTGCCCGCTCACCCAAGAGCTGTTTGCTTTTGCCTCCATCCACGCTAGAGACTGGTAGGATTGTGCCGATTCTACTCTATCTCGCACTGCCGGGTAATTCGTAACTGCGCGGGTCTCTCTGTTCTGCTCACGCGGCACAACCACGTGGCTGCCGCCATCTCGGATCGCTGCCACGGTCTGTGTTTGCTTTCGGTTTAACCCTCGCCTTCCCAAACCCTCAATACCTCACTGGTTTTCCTTTGTATTTAATATATATCTGTTTGTAGTGTTATTAAAGTTTGTTTCAGTTTTCCAAAAAGCATTTTAGAGGTCTCACTAATTATTTTCTCCCTTCCTCTATTTCTGCTGGAATAGGGGAAGGTATTATCGTTACCGGACCTTGGCTCAGCCTCGGCCAAACTGGTGACAGGGTGCAACATAAAATTGTTTTAATTTGGATATATTCGTATCAACCTATACAGAAACATAGGAAATGCCATTTTGGATCAGACCAGTTGTCTCTGTAGTGGAGTACACCATCCCTGACAGAGCCAAACCCAAATATTTCAGAGATCCTAAAACCTCCCATGCATAAAACTTCAGGTAATCTGCTTATGATAATTCTTTTCCTGCTCCAAAGCATGAAGATTTATTTCTCTTAACAATATTATAACCGAAGTAGTAGCGTCTATATTATTTTCCACATTTCTGTGTGGAATCTAGCCATCCCCATTTTTCCCAATGACTTTTTACATAGACACATTACATAAATCACGTGATAATTGGAATGCACAATCTTCAGGGTAACCAAAGCTTTGGCAACCGTTTGAAACTTGCTCCAAAAAAATTATTTGGTTCTCCCATACCTAGTTAATGAGTGACAAGTTACCATAACGAAGAAAAATCCATCAGAGGCTACTGAATGCAGTGATATAGACACAACAGCTGGCTCAAAAGGTCTTTAAAATGTAGAATCCCATTCAACTGTATGACAAAACTTCACTTAGACTGTAAAGTACCTAAAAAAGGTACCAGGTCTTTATCACCACCAACCCAGATCTTTCAGTATAATCTCTGTTAATAATCAGGATGGAACTAAAAACCACTTGTCAAGGTCTGATGACCTACTTTCTATGAGTCCACAAATCCTCTCCAAAGAGGCAAAGGGAGCTGGCATATATCTCCATGATAAACTGAATCCCTTCAACGAGACACTGCAGCAACGGCAATGCCTGCACAAGCCTTACCTGCATAGAAGATTCCATCACCGACACCACAGTTACAGCATCTTCCACAGTCACAGTATCCCTAAACATCAACCGGGCGTGAGCTGTCAAAAATAAACGGGCATTGAAAGCAAGCATTATCGAAGTCAAAAAGCCAGTTTTTGTACTCAAAGGGATAGAGTATTTCTTCAAATTCCTTCAGCTCTTCAAACACTTGTGTAAGGTCCTAACTTAAACATGACTATAACCTTTTTGATTTTAGAGACAATTTCAGCA
>NW_010414345.1:16212-19984 GCF_000710305.1 Buceros rhinoceros silvestris
CAGGAATTGGGAGGCTTAGTTCTACCAGTAAAGAATGTGATGTGACTTCTGGATTACAGTTACAGTGACGCTCAAAATGCTACAGTTAACAAATGTTAAGTGCTGGATATCACAAGGACTGTAATATGGAACATCCCTATCTACACAGGTATGTGTCAGCACCATAAAGTGAAAAATAAAGTCTAGTTTTCATCACAGGTCAGAAAAGATTTGATTTCCTCTGAGTGGCCTGTGTCACAAATTTAGTGGTTTAAAATGCTTTTCTCTACAATAGCTTTCTTTTTTTTCCATTACCTTATGTCAGCAAAACAAAACTGATTTTTGTAAATGGATGTAATGCCAACAATCTACCACATGAAGCTCTTCTCCTAACTGGCCATGGAAACACACACAGTTCTTATTCAGCAAAGAAGGACAAAGGAAGGACAAAGGAAGACAGGTTTATTAATACCAACTATATAATGCTTTGAAAGAACAAAACGCTACTAAAAGCCCCAGTTATGTGAATGCATAAGAACGGAAGAAACACTCAATGAGAGAAAAACCTGTGACTCCCTGCAAGTTAGGAATGTTTTTCACTTAAATAATTTTTCCCCCAAAATATAGACATCTGATGCAGGGAGCACTACGTTGCTGACTGGTATATAAAAGCATAAAGACCACTTATGATTGTTACACAAAACTACTATTCATCCTGAAAATATTTGATAGGCCATTTTATAAAACAAACTCCTATTAAGACAGCGGCTGACTATTTCCTTTGGTTTTGTTCTTAGAGATGAAATATGATTTGAACTCAAGAGTTGAAAATGTTGAAGTCGTATTGCAAAATACAGACCTGATTACTGATACTTAAGGAAACAACAGTGTGTTATTTTTGATGTTATATTAATTTTAGGATAGAAGCAAATACTTGGCACCTTCCCTCAGGGTGAGTAGGATGGCAAGCCAGGACTCAAAGGAAGTAAAGTAAATCCTGAGATTGCTTTTCTTAAAGACACATAACTTCTGAGATTTTTCTCTCAAATGTGATTTCTTCCAGTGTTTTTAGTTTCTATTCTGACTGTGAGAATGGCAAAAATTAAAATGGATTTTGATAATCTAAATGAAATGCCCTTTCCCACATTTAAAATCTCCAACCCCGAGTGACTTTAGATTACACAGGTAATAGAATACAAGAATCATCTGTCTCCACCTCTATGGAAAAGCTGCTACTGTGCTCACTGGCTATAATTATACTCCTGATCTCTTCATTTTATAAAGGTTAATTGCTAGCCTAAAACCAAAATTGCCATGGCCTTACCTTCTGCAAGACGTATCAAACTCTCTAACAAGCGAATGGTAGTCCGAGCAGCATTTCTGCAGTCACTCTGACGCTGCATTTGATAGTAGCGTACAAGGATGAGGTTGCTCTCATCAGACAGCTTTGGCTGTATACTTTTTATAAGGCAGAAGTAGGTTTTCATCTTTTCCATGCTCCAGAGCTTTTCTGATTTGCTTGGGCAACCTGCGTTACAACCGCCTAGTCAGTGATTCTACAACAACAGACATCAAGCTTTTTCCCAGGAATTCCTGTTAAATAGGAAATTCCTGTTAACGTGACTCTAAAAGACATGTTACTGAATTCTGGGGCATGCTGGGTTGTCTGTACACTAGTCCTCAAGGACTTGGTCAAATTCCAGTGTGGAATATTATGCACCACCCAATCCCACACCTATCAAAACCCACAGTAAAGCCTCCAGTAATTTCCGCAATGCTGCTGTCAGACTCATTGCCTGCCGGATGGTACAGTCAGTCCTAAGTGCTCTAGTAGCCCTTAAAACGTAAAATGCTAATAAGGAATGTATGTACCTCCTCTGGCTGTTGTACCTACTTTGTAGGAACCAAAAGCTACTTGCCATATTCTGCACCTTTTTTGCAGCAAAACATTTTGGGAATGGAAGGAAGCCAGCTGAAGGTTTCCTCTAACCACTTCTTCCCTAATGGGATCAAAGCCATGCTCCTGAGGTGGATGGAGAAGAGGCTGGGGGGTAAGATCAGATCACACTGATGTTCCTAATTCCAGAGCACAAAGCTCTGCGCAGGGAACTCTGTTGTTCATTCCTTGAGCCCAGCAGCACCCACAGCTCAGATTTGTCCTGTCTGAATTACGTTTCCCATGAACAGCATGTATCATTGCATGGTGTGTACTATCTGCACACCAAGCAAGGTAAAGGTGCAAGACAGAAACTATCCGCTTGCTGAGCAGTCTGGGTCAAAATCTCTCACAAGCGATCATAGAGTAAAAGCAGAGTGTTTTCAGTTCATCCCAGTTGATTAATTAGTGATCTCTACCTTATTCCTACTTGAAAAGCCACCATATTGCAGGAAACTACCATAGCAAAAATTTAAGCACTCGCTGTGGGCAAATTAAAAACCAAACAAAAACCTCCTTATAACTTAAAAAGACCGCTCCTACCTTTATTTTGCAAGATGAAGGATGAAATTATGCGGTCCCATTCCTCATTCTTTGTATCTAACAAGACTAAGACCAGGTCAAATCTGCTCAACAGGGGACTGCCAAGAGCGATGTTGACAGAGACAGACTCATTAGGATCATAGTGGCCTTTCGGGTTTGTGGCTGCCAGGATTGTTGTCCTTGTATTAAGCTTGCACACCAAGCTAGAGAAAAGTATGGTGAACATTATGGTTGAATTAAATTGGGTAGGGGAAATGATTCCAAAGTGTTAAAAATTGTTACGTTTTTATGTTATAAAGAGCACATCTTACCTTGAAAGACTCTAAGAGCTCAATAATATACACAATTATTGCATTAATATATACTACATACACAGCATTTCTCCACCAGAGAATAGTAACCAGACAGAAAGACAGTGACCAGGATACTGAAAGTAACTAAGCAACATTGCCACGAGTAACCCTGTTACACAGCTAAGTTCTTGGTTGTTGTTGAAAACCAACATAACTGTTCATAAATAAATATTACTTTGTGATTTATACAGTATAGAAACCCCCTTTTTTAATGATGAAAAGTAACAGTTTCACTTAATTCACCTTTTAAGAAAGCAAAATAAAATGTCATATAAATGCATGTTTTACTCCTGTGTGTAAACATGTTATAAGTATGAACCCAAGCAAATGGTGATGGCAGCCACATCAACTGTTTCTGCAGGGAAACGGCCCTCTTCCTCTCTTAACCATGCTATCCTGGCATGTGATTTTAGATGGGGGGAGAGATTATTTTTATCCTAGTAGACCAAATGTAATCTTTTTGGATAAGGCAGCAGCAGTATTCTAACTCTGGTTTGTCACTGAGCTATTTCTAGTCAGCTCCCAAGTAACCACTGCCTCATGTCCCAAGTTCTTCTGTAACTGAGAGGAAGGACCACAGATCTTGTATAGATCTTGTATAAGATCTCCTTAAACCCAACAGGAAAAATCCTTATCTCACATGCATCAAAACACGACCTTAGATTAACAAAGTGCTTAACTTGTATGTGCTAAATTACTACTTGAAAAATCCTCATTATACGTAGCCCTTAAAAGTGAGCAACTGAGGCTCTATGTGCAAGTCAGCAAACTGTGCTTTGGGGTCAGCAAAACCCAACCAACTGCAACAAGGAACCCGGATAAAACATCTCGCTATTTAACCAAGTAGATAGGACCATGTTGATGCCAAGTTATTTGTCCCCAGCTGCACTACTGGCAAAGACTAGTAAGCTCCTGGGTGATAGCGACATTACTTGTCCGCTGTCTGCCAAAGAGGGTAGGG
>NW_010414345.1:20091-22668 GCF_000710305.1 Buceros rhinoceros silvestris
TAGTGGAGGTGCTCAGAACAAAGAAAGGGCACGATCAGTTAGAGGAGCCAAGAAGATGTGACGGAGCAAGAGCTGAGTTGAAGGCAACACGGAGCAGTATGGACAGGGTGATGCCTTTTGAGCAGCCCCAGGAAACGATCTGGGCCTGGACAAAAGCTGCATGTGACTGACAGAGTGAGACAGGAGTTCAAAGATCAAAGTAGTGGGGGGGTGGGGATGGAGAATAGCAGATTTGAAAGCACGCTACTTTGAAAAAGAAAGCAAGGAACATAAAGTAAGCAGCAGTTTATATTTATCCCATGTTCAACATAGAAAATTCAGCAGCCTGGAAACCTCCTGGGTTTCTTTTGTTACCATGCAGTATTACTGGATTTTGGAGAAATGAAGTCATGCTTTCTCAGTTCCTCATTTCACATATGATTATTATGCCCACTCACAGCAAAGGTAAAAGAACACCACGACTTCTCAGGAAAGCGCCCTGGCCTACCATGGTAGAGTGAAAACCCAGCAGAGAAGGCGGCAACCCAGCAGTGAAGAGGGCATGTGTTTATTCTGATCGCTTGCAACCTCTGGTCCAGTGCCCTATCCTGTGAAACACTGACTCACCTAGTTTAAGAATACTGCTGAGAACAAAGCTGTTAAGTACAACAGAGAAAACATATTTAATCGGCATGACAAACTTCCCTCCAGCTTCTAAGTACAACAGGAAAAATCTTGCATGATTTTATCACGTATGTCAACATACCACTTACCCGGCCTTTGCAACACTGATGGTTTGTTGCTCCATTGCTTCATGGATACTGGTTCTATCATGTTCTTTGATACTATTGAACTCATCGATGCAACAAAGGCCTCCATCTGCAAGAACTAGTGCTCCAGCCTCCAAATTCCACTCCCCAAAGTCCTTCACAGCAGTCACTGTCAAACCTGAAAAATCAATTACTTCAGTCAGTTGTTTCCTTAAAACGCAGGAGTGCAGTCGAATGGAAGAAAGGGACCCAGCGCACTGGCTTTGGCCATGGACAGAAGGCAAAACAGCAGGTTAGCTCCACCACAGCACTACCACGTAACTCACTTTACACCTCTTGGTTCGCCTGGACCTGTGCAGCAGGTTCTGTTAAACTTTCCAGTTGTTTTAGGACTTCGTCAACTGAACAAAAGAGATTAGGGTAAGAAGACTAAATCTATCAGATCAAACGGAGAATTTGGACAGGTGCAAAGATTGCAAAATTATGGAATAGACCCATTCAGCTCCTCCTCTCCATCAGCTACTAAACAGACAAAAATTTTGGAGCTACAAAACAAAGTTTGGAAGAAAACTATTATTTCAAGTATCTTAACTCCTGGCCCCAGGAAGTGCAGACCAGCTCTCACCTTAAACTAAGGCAATTAAATTTATGAGATTTTGAGTTCCTCTAAGCATTAAGCAAAAATGAAAATCCAAAGATGCCCCAGGATGAAATGGAAAAACCAAAAAGGCTACCAGTAAATCTACACAATGATACAACAGTGGGTGCATGGCAGGTCGGAAACCGCCCAGCTGTGAAAATGGCCACTCATTACCAAGTGTGTGCTCCTGTCAATATACTATTCCCTATTTCCCAGCTCCTCCTCTATCTTTAGCCTTCCCTTTACACTCCAGTGTTCAGCTCAAAATATCCTAGCAGTCGATGAGCTGTGACCAGCCTAAAATCTCCTGGAATGCTATGGCAACACTTGCTCAAGAATCGCCCCCCAACTTCCCTTGGTTCGGCTGGGAGAGGCTGCCGAGGCCTTCTCATGGCTGCACGCCCAAGGCAGTTACCGCTTGTTCCCAAATGGCCGGCAATAAGTTATGGGAAATATATGGTTCCTGGTTACAGAATGCGTACTTTAGCTTGTTAGGAATCTCTTCCACTGTATCCAATCTTTCCTGGTTTCCTGGAGTTTGCACTGAGCAACTTGGGCAGTCAGTCGTATAGCAGAATGATAAAAAAAAGCACTATAACCTCCAGCCTTGTGTCAAACACACGGAGAATGATATTAAAAAGCGGAGGGAGCAACGCATCAGGCATGTAGCAGATGATGACATTTCTTCACAAATACACACCAAAACTGTCACCTACTTTCCGAACCTTGCAGGGGCTTGGAGATTTCCTGAAAGCCAATAACCTCCGTGCCTCAGTGCCGCAGATCTGGCAGCACTCTGCTCCCACCAGCAGGGCTCGGCCTTCCCACCCAGGCCAGAAGATGGCTCCCTCCTGCTGCGCACCCTCACTGCATTCAAGGGCAGCCCGCAGGCATTACTGTGCTATTTGACTGCGGACAGAATCTCCTCGTGTAGCCAGGGTACACAACCCGCGCCCCCCGAGCCCTGAGCGCGCTGTCGCTCCTCCCTGTCCCTGTGTGTGGCAGCCACAAGATGGCCGCCTCCTCGTCCCCCTGCTGCTGCACAAGATGGCCTCCTCTACAGGCCTCCCGCAGCTGCACAAGATGGCCTCCTCTCTGGGCTCCCTGATGCTGCACAGGGAGACCTGGTGTTCCGCAGTCTGTTATGCCACCTAAGGACTTCTTCACGAACACAGGAATGGGGTGGCT
>NW_010414345.1:22903-23121 GCF_000710305.1 Buceros rhinoceros silvestris
TTCCTTCATCCAGGGAGTGGCACCCTGGAGCGTGAAGCACCGGCCGGGCTCCCCGGTATGCTGTCTGCTGGCACACGCCGCCTTTGGCCAAGAGGTCAGGGCCGTGGGGCCACAAGGGCTGGCATGGCTCCACCAGGGGGTCCGGGCTCTTGCGCGCTGAACACCCCCGTGCAGCTCCACAGCCCCGAGCCGGGGTGGCCCTGACACCCGGGACCCCT
>NW_010414346.1:0-13834 GCF_000710305.1 Buceros rhinoceros silvestris
GGCTGTCTTCCCCCACGTCCAGCGCCCAGTGTTTAGGAGAGAGTGTCTTCCCACGCTGCAAGAAGCAGAGGGGATCTTGGGGAGATGAGGAGCCGCCAAGCTGGGGACAGGGTTGTTTTAACCGCTGTTTCTCTCGTTGCTGCCACCAGTGGAGGGTCACAGCACCGGTTTTCCTGTCTCCGTTAATCTGCAGAGATGAAAGCCTGCTGCCGGCCAGATCTTCCTACCTGCAATTCGTTTTATCTCTCTCCACTTTTTTCCTTCTGTCTTTATTACGTTTCTGCCTGGATAGTATGTTCCAAATTGAGCCCGCACAGTCCTTACGAGCTAACAATGTTATTAAGCATATAATTGCTGTGCTGTTATCTTCAGACCCAAGACCCATCACCCACCCTTACTAAAAAGGACAAGGAAACCTCCGTTCTCACAAACTCAACTGAAGGATCCGTATCAGAGAAACACAGGTTGCTGCTGATGCCCGATAACCTTCAGTCAATGACTGAAACATCTGGGTTAGCAGATAAACCACAAGGATGCTGCTGGATGCTGCTGCTGCAAGACCTACAAAATAAACTTCACTATGATCGGATAATTAGAAATGTGCATTAGTACATCATTGGAGGATTCATATCATACCCTTATAGTGTGAGTTATAAAACCACCCAAAGAAAAATCGCTTGTGTGTGCCCAGTTTGGCTGGGACACCTCACACACATGAAGAAATATTTACCTTTGTAATTCTGTTCAGTCATAGGGGCCAGCTGAGAATTTTGTAACAAAAGCGGGAGGCACACAAAGCCAACAGAGTGACCTTTGGTTTAGCCTCTCCCTCAACAGCAAAAGTGAGACTTACCTGAGCAACAGGTAAGCTCCAGGATCAGGCCAGCCTCAGCAGCCATGGAGGGGTATTTGCCCTGAGGAAATGCAGGCGAGAGCTGAGTTTCCCCAAGTGGCTGATATCTTGGAGGGGTAGTTCCCTGGAAGGACGCAACACGACCACGGACAAGAAGAAATGTGATATTTGTGACGAGAGTGACAGGGAGGAGATGTTTCACAGAGCATGTGTGCAGGCTGTGGCTTTTTACTGCGTTACATCAAATTCACCCATGGGATTCTTCACAATTTAGGAAAATGTTTCTTTCCAACAAAATACATTTTTGAATAAACACATTAAAAATACTAATTTTAGCATTGGGAAGGCAGAACCCCCCCTGCTTGTGGGAGGTGCTGGGTTGAGCAGGGAGTGCTAGCAGGCCTCCCTGGAGATCACTTTCCTGGCATCGGGAGGCATGATAAAATGCAGCAGACTGTGTAGTACTTGCAAATTGTGTGTGCTTGCACGATGAACCTAACCAGCAGATACCTCTGGCTGACAAGTAACTGATTCTCTTGCTATTTTTCATGAGATTCAGTTTACTACATTTGCTTCTCCCATCAGCCTGTCTGATGGCAATGGGTAAAGTCTAGCGGGTAGCAATGAGGCTAGGGTTGTGCTGAGGGTAGGTTGACTGTTCCTCAGCTCGTGGGCTGGAAATAATTACTACCCCAGTGCCTGTTTAACCACAGAAGTTGCTTCTGAAGCAGCTCATGAACTGCTGAACTTCACGCACCCATGCTGCATTTCAAACTGAAACTGGCACTAGGCTATCTCAGGGAGCAGTGATGTGCTGCTCTTACACTGATGTACCCGCAGGCAGCTACAGAAAGGAGTTCAATCATGTCACCCTTAACATGTAGAAGCTGTACTGATAAAACACCAGGTTGTAATTCAGGTAATTCACTTGTAATTCAAGTGCTTGAACACAGATCGTCTGCAGAACTGCTTTTACCAAGTCAGGCCTCAGTTTGTCTTAGTACTTGGGTGTCATGTACCAGTGATGTGATGACACTAAAATAAGATGGTTTGTAATTTCCCTGTGGTGAGATTAAGACACAGATGAGGTAAAACGTTGGTTTCAAATAGTCATTACTTTATTGTCCCTGTAGATGATATATATATATAGAGAGAGTAGAAGATAGAAAAGTAAATAGAAAATGAGCACGTTATCAGAGCAAGAAATAGCCACCACTGTGGATCCAGCAGTGTCCCGCTGGTCATGATTTCCTTGTAGCTTGGTGTGAATTAACCTTAAGCTGAAAACTTCTACTATTGTAACATTAGAGAACAGAATATTGATTTAGTTATTGATACAGGTGTGTATGGAACAAAGCTGCTCATTTGTCCGTGCATATTCCTTACCAAGACCGGCTTAAAACCCAGTCCAGCTGAACCAACAGAAAGGCTAGCTAGTGTTAAAGGTTAGATCACTGAGTGACTTAGAATAGACAATCTTAAAGGTTATCTGTTTGAAGTAGACATAGATATAGATATGGACTAAGCAATACAATAGACAGCCGGTACAAACTTCAAAGGAGGAGATGAAACGAAGAAAACGAGAACTTGCTGAGACAGCGAAATTGAATGGACTTCTGTGACCAATGAAGAACGAAGAACTGAGAATCTGTGGAAAAACACCAAGGACTTTACCTAGTGACAAAATGTTAGAAGAAAGCTATATGTACTGAAGATGTGTGGTGTATTTTGCCAGTCACTGAGGTGATGGCTGAACTCTTGAGCTGTTGAATAAAGCAAACCTAAAGTTACCCACAGACTGATTGAATTATTTAACACTTGGGGGATGGTCCACTCATGGGAAGGCAAAAGCTGTTCACTTTTACCTTCTTTTATACACTTCAGCACACAGATAGTTCCATAGTTCTGTCCAATCCAGTAATAGCACGTTAGCAATTTTCCTTTTAAGCACAGTCCATGAGACAAAGTTTTTGCTTATCGACATCAGCGCATCTCGGGCCAGAACAGGATGTTTTGCTGATCACAAGTCTGTTTGCTGTTTTCTTATTCTCAGAAGGGTTGGCAGAAACGCACGTGAAACATGCCGTGGTCAAGATTATCTTTGTGGTTATCAGTCTTTGTTTTCAAGGCAGACCACCACAGACATCCTGCTTGCCAAGGTTTGAGACGTTTGTGAGAGGTGAGTGGTTGTCTTAACATTCTTTTGGTGCTTTCCCGAGTACAAGGCACCTTGTCGTTCACAGACAGGAAATGTCACAAACCCCAGCTGGCAGGCAATAGGTTGTTGTAAGAAATGTCTTATTATTGGTGGTGATGTTTGAGACATCAGCAAAAACAAGTTTCCAACAATGGCTTTTTCCTTTCCAGGTGCAGGACAGCACTTCCCTTTGCTGAACTTAATGAGGTTCACTTTCTGTCCATTTCTCCAACCTGTCAGTTGTCTCTACCCAGAGGGACATCATCAGGTACACAAACCACCGTTCCCAGTTTTGGATCATCTACAAACTTGTGAGCATGCAATTTGCCTCACTGTCAAGATCACTAATGAAGATATTAAACAGTATGACCTTAGTATTGACTACAAGAAACCAGTCTCAAGCTTGCCTTTGTGCTGCCGATCACAGCCCTTTGAACCCAGAAGTTCAAGCTGTTTCCGGTTTACCTCACTGTCCAATTGTCCAGCCCATACTGGTCTGGATAGCAGCTTGGTCTAGTTGAAGATGTCCCTGCTCATTGCAGGGGATTTGGACTAGATGGCATGTAAAGGTCCCTTCCAACCCAAACTACTCTATAATTCTATGAAGACTAAGGCAAAGAAGGCATTGAGGTCCTCAACCTCTTCTATGTCTGCTTTGCGGTGTGAGGTTCGGGTTCTGCTGGATCTTAAGAAAAAGGCACAAGATGCTTAAGAGAGAAGGATGGTTTTAAAAGTTACAGTGAGAAGTCTTACATATCTCTTACAATGATGGGAAACTTGCAATGATGCAGCATTGGACCGTCCTCTCTGGTAGAGCCGCTGCTGTTCAGAATTCTTCTGTGGTGAGGATCAATGCCTCATTGTTCATCACATCTTTACAGTATTCTTCTAAGTAAAAACAAAACCATCAATCTCTTGTGAAAGACTGGATGTTCTAGAGGATACACTGAGGTTTGCTGAATGCGTTAGGCTTTTACACATTCCTGTGTAAGCTCTTACAAAGAGTACATACAGGTTGCATTGTTAACAGCAGCACGTACTAAAGTGATGTTATATGCTCAGGTTTGTCAGTCAGTCATGCTAACAAGTTCATCACTACAATCAAAATCTACAGCTAAAATCTGCTAAGTTCTGCCTGAGATCACAGAACCATAGAATAACTTTGGTTGGAAGAGACATTCAAGATCATCAAGTCCATGTATCTCTGCCAAATCACCACTAAACCATGTGTCTCAGCACCACATCTACAGGTCTTTTAAATACCTCCAGGGATGGGGACTCCACCACTGCCCTGGGCAGCCTGTTCCAATGCTTGACAACACTTTCTGCAAAGAAGTTTTTCCTAATAGCCAACCTAAACTTCCCCTGGCACAACTTGAGGCCATTTCCTCTTTCCTGTCACTTGTTACTTGGGAGAACAGACAGATCCCCATATTGACATAACTTCTCCTCAGGTAGTTGTAGAGAGTGATAAGGTCTGCCCTGAGCTTCCTTTTTTCCAGCTAAACAACCCCAGTTCTCTCAGCTGCTCCTCACAGGACTTGTGCTCTAGACCCTTCACCAGCTTCATTGCCCTTCTCTGGACACGCTCCAGCACCTCAGTGTCCTTGTAGTGAGGGCCCCAAAACTGGACACAGTACTCAAAGAGCAGAGCCTCACCAATGCTGAGCACAGGGGGACATTCACATCCCTCCTCCTGCTGGGCACGCTATTTCTGATACAAGCCAGGAAGCTGTTGGCCTTCTTGGCCACCTGGGAACACTGCTGGCTCATTTTCAGCTGGCTGTTGACCAACACCCCCAGATTTTTTTCCGCTGGGCAGCTTTCCAGCCACTCTTCCCCAAACCTGTAGCATTGCAGGGGGGTTGTTGTGACCCAAGTGCAGGACCCAGCATTTGGCCTTAATGAATCTCATACCATTGGTCTCAGCCAATTGATCCAGCCTGTCCCCATCCCTCTGTAGATCCCTACCCTCCATCAGATCAACACTCCCAACTAACTTTGTGTTGTCTGCAAACTGACTGAAGGTGCACTTGATCTCATCCAGATCACTGATAAAGATCATTTTACAGTGCATTGGGTTGGCCTGCTCCTGTGCCTTTAAGAGTTCCTTCTCGGATAATGTCCAGCCTTCCTGGACTCCTTTGCCTTTCAGGAGTTTCTCCCAAGGGAGTCTGTCAACTAGTCTCCTAAACAGGTCAAAGCCTGTCCTCTGGAAGTTCAAGGTGGCATTTCTACTAAACCCTCTCCTTATTTACCTAGTGTTTGAAAACTGTATCATTTCATGAGCACTATGCCCAAGACAGTCTCCAGTTACTACCTCTATCAGAAATCACTATCTCTTCTTTATAATGCCCTCTGTGGTGGCCCACTGTAGTATTCTTTTCACCAGGTCCCAGCGCCATTCAGGAGTGGGTCCACATTTTCTCTTGTTGCCCTTCACTTCCCTCACCAAATTAATCTCCAGGTTGATTTGGCATTCCTAACCACTGTCCTTGCACTCTTGAACAGGGACTCTATTCCTTCTGGGTAACCTGTCCTTGCTTCCATCACTTGCGGCTTCTTCTTCATACTTGAGTTCAGTCAGAATCTCCTTGTTCATCCATGCAGGCCTTCCTGACACCTTTGCAGGTTTTCCTGCACATGAGGATGGACCATTCTTGATCTTGTAGAAAGTCATTCCTCTGGGGGAAAAAACCGCACAACCACCAGCTCTCCTGGTCCTCTCTTCAGGATCGTATCAAATGGATCCCTTAACAGGCTAAAAGTCAGGCTACTTGAAGTCCAGGACCATGATCCTGGTTTTTGCCTTCTTCCATCCTTTCAAGAACCTGAACTCCATTTCAAGGCTGCCCCAACCTTCCCATGCCTGACTGAGGCTCCAATTTGCTTGTAAGGATCACAGCCATCAGAGCATTTCCCCTCATCAGATCCTCAATCTCCTGCATCAAGAACTTGTCAAAGCACTGTGGGATATAATGGAAGAATGACGAAGATTATGAACACGCTCGAGTGACCTGCAGCTGGGTTGTAGAAAAACAGATATATCATAGTAATTGTTGTTTATCCTTATGTGCTTGACAGGAGAACATCTGTGTTTAGATAATATAGCCCTATGATAGACTTAGAAGCGTCATCAAACATGCTTGAAATTCCTGCCCTGCTATGGAGAAGATCGAAGCACAGGGGTAAACTATGCCTGCGTGAGTCCTTGATAAACAGGCAAAGCCAACATCGTTGGTGATCTTCCTGTGTGGAGCAAGCTCAGCGATGCCTGCATCTCTGCTTGTGTTCCTCTGGCTGGGTGCTGCTTTGGGGATCCCCTGGTTGGTGAGGTAATGGAAATAAATATATATATACTCTTTGCATTTCATCCATGGTTTTGTGGTTGTTCCTGCATCCATGCCTGACATTTGGCATAGTCAGTAGGATTCAGGAACAGCCATGCCATGGCCAGCAAGAAAGTCAGTGACCCCCCATATTTTGAGCGGGTCAGTACTGACTTCTAGACCCCTGTGGCATCTCCCCTCACTGGAGGACAGTGGCTCTGCTGGAAGCACGGCCTGAAATAGATGACAGGGCTGTGGTTACCCCACAGACAACTGAAATAGCTTGCATGGATTGCTGTGGAAAGTGGCACAAAAGTCCTCTTGCAAGTTAGTGGGGAGCCTGGGATAGTGGTTAGTTACCAGTCTTAGAGCTCTTAACTGTGAAGTTGTGACATTATGGAGTAAAATGAGAGAGTTGGAAAGTGAATTCGGGACTTTAAAAGATGCAAAGGTGATCGTGCAAGAAATAATTACTGCTCAAGCAAACTGATGCTGTGGGCTTCAAGGTACTGTAGAGCTGTTGGTAGCACATGTTGCTAATAAACAAAGGGACAGATATGGAGAAGGTAAGGTTTCGATTTCGCATGTTTATATTCTCACCACAAAACCTTCGTGGGGTCCTGAGTAATGGGGTGGAAACATTTGGAGTGAGGCCTCAGACTCCAAGGTTAGGTTTGAGTCAGATTTAGAAGGCAGAAAGTTGGTAGAAGCATGACTCCTCATGCAAATGAGGGGGCAGCAAGAACAAGTGGATGGGGAGTGCAGGTCATGCTTAGGTACACCCCAAAAGAGTTAAGGGAACTTCTAGAGATCAACAAAAGAGGGGGAAGGCCCACTGGCATGGTTTTGCGAGCTTGGAATGGTGGAACTTCATCTATCCATTTATTAATGAGTGAAAAAGATTCATTAAGCCCTACAGCCAGTGATGACCACATGCAATGAGGACGCACTCAGTTGCAAAATATTAGATATCCTGATGGACAGGATATTATTGCACCTATGCTGTACCAACGGTTGTGTGCAGGAGTTTTAACAGCATACACTGAACCTGCCAAATTAGTGTCATCTATCTGAAAGTGGCATACAACAAGAAGGTACTAATTTGGTGTGGCAGATGGGAAAAGCTCATGCATTGATTACATGATCCAATCCAGGCAGGAGTCAATTGCAAAATGCAGCTTTTGAAAAGAGCACCTGCTTCACTAAAACCCTTGGTTATACCAGCAGTCACAAATGCTACTCGTAGCGTAGGTGCCCTAGCAAATACCTTGAGGGAAATTTGGGCTGTAACTTTGGGACCATCAGTGCAGATGGTGGATAAAGAAAAGCCGGCAAAACTGAAAGGAGTTACACCATGGGTGACAAGGGAACAAACGTGAAATGATCTTGTACAAGCCAGTGTCCCACGATCGGAAACAAATGGGATCACAACATAAGTAATATTTCAACGATGGCAAAAGATAGCCCCTACGCAAAAGAACCATCAAATATCCTCAGGCCTGCCTGCCACCTCGAGGCAAGAGACTACCTGGCAAATGCCAAGACAGCAAAAATTAAGGTTTGGCAAGTCCCCCAAAACTGATGTCACTGTAGCCTCTTACTGTGAGGGGGCAGGATGCCTCTATGTTCCTTTAACTATAAAGTGGCAATATGGGGGAATTTTACATGTCTTAGCTTTGATGATTACTGGAGCTGAAGTTATTGATATTACTTAGTAATATTAACAACAAAGAAGCCACATCACAGATCTGTGGATTAGGGGAAAATCAGATCTTTGCCCTCTGATCTAAGGTTACCTTAACAATGGGAAATGGCACTCTGTTTACCATGACAGAGTTAAATTTCCCCAATTAAAGAATGTATTTTGGATATTGTGTTGTTGGGACGAACAGTTGAAACTTTAAATGGCTGCCTCTGCTTTGGGACTTTGCAAGCAGGATTCACTATTCGATCTATAACTGTGCTGCATGGATTCCTTGTTGAGCTGCCCATGCCTGCCAAGGTTGTAACTGCAAAATGTCATATTCTGGGGTGGGAAAGAGGAAATTATTCAAACCATTCAGGCACTTCAGCAAGTGGGAATCATTAAGGAAACCATGACTGCTTTCAATAATCCTGTTTGGCTTGTTCAAAAAAACAGTTGGCACTTGGAGGAAAACTGCAGATTATAGAGAATTGAATAAAGTCACCCCTTCACTTGCAGTTACAGTACCAGACACGGTTACTATTATAGAAAAAATTAGCAAAAATTTACAACCCTGGAAGGTGGTGATAGATCTTGCTAATATTTTATTTTTGATAGCCATTGCTTCAGAAAGCCAAACCAGTTTGCCTTTACCTGGCAACAGAAACGATATACTTTCCAAGTATTGCCTTAGGGATACGAACACAGTCCCTCCATTTGGACCAAATGGTAGCAGCTCATGTAGCATTATGGTCAGATACCATTACTGTTTACCGTTATATTGATGATCTGTCGAGTATGGCAGAGTCACAACAAGAAATGGCAGTAGCTGTCAAAGTGCTGAAAGCGCATTTACAGAACAATTAATGCAAAGAATATACAGGGCCCTAGAACTGCTGTACGACTTCTGGGAATAGATTGGCACAGACACATCAGAGAAATACTAAACAAGGTACAGTAAACAGTCCAGCAATTTCCCATACTGACCACTGTAAAACAGCTACAGACCTTCTTGGAACTTTTAGGGTATTGGAGAACTTTCATCCTACATCTGGCTGTATTAATGCATCTTCTGCAGAAATTAACTAGGAAGAAGGTTGTTTGGCAGTGGACCAAGCAACAAGAAGCCTCTGATGCCTGCACAAATGCTTTGATAAAGTGTATGCAATTAGGCACTCCTAGGCGAGGACATCCTTTTGAATTAGAAGTAACAACTCCAGACGATATAGTCCTGTGGGGATTGTGGTAGATGACTGGGCTGAAAAGTTGGTAAGAACTTGTAGGGCTTTGGTCCAAGACATTACAATGCTCCACTGTACGTTATACCCTGATGGAAAAACAAGTTTTAGCTGTAGTAGAAACTGAAAGAATCTCAGGCCGAGATAGTATGTCTATACACACGCCTGTACCTATTTATGGGTGGTTTACTGGTGATGCTGTTAGGGCCCACGTAGGTGTAGCTCAAGCAGCCATGCACTGGAAACGGAAACATTATTCACAGCAATGATGTCTAATGGTTACCACACATAACCACTCCACTTGCCACTCCTCTAGGAACTGTATCATTTAGTCATATGCCCACACTAGGGGAAACTCTTCCCCTTGGAGATAACCCTACACCTCTTGTAGAGGAAGATCCCCCTTATGACGAGTTAATAGAACATCACAACAGACAATGCCTGGTAGTCCAACTGAAGTGCAAACATGCATGTCAACTGAACAAAGACAATGGAGAGAAGTTGCATACGCTCCGGTTCCAGGAATTACATTGTAGCACACAGATGTACAGGCATCTAGTCAGTAGGCTGAACCGATTGCAGCAAGTCTTGCCTTTCTAGAAGAGAAGGCACATTACTTATACAGTGACAGTTGGGCTGTATACGAAAGCCTCACAATGTGGTTGTCTCACTGGGTCCAAGAGGATTGGCATGTACAAAAATACTCTATTTGGGGGCAGATATATGGCAAGAAGTTTGACAAAGTGTACAAAGGTATCCTTAAAAGTAAGACGTCTCAGCTCATCAAAAAGATGATTCATTTGAATCACAATATAGTAGGGAAGTAGATGATATGACCTCTGTTGAAGTACACGCTAAAGCTATAAATATACACATCACTTGTGGACATCCCTCAGTTCATACTGTGTGCACATGGACATTGCTCACAATCACACCCCTCTGTCATTACACATTTATAAAGCAAGTGCACATACTTGTACTACTTGTAAATTACGACTACAATTACAAGCTACATTTAAGGGCATTATATAGGCCATGGGGAAAGAAAAAACAGGGTCAGTGGGCCTTGAATACCTAGAGGGTGGATTACATGGGCCCCCGTTGAGGCAATGGTGGTATGTATTCACTGCTGTTTTATGTTCAGGGCTGTTTTTTGCTAAACCCACTAAATATATTTTTTCAACGCAGCCAAACTGAAGCGTTAAAACAACTCAGACATCAATACAGATTTCCTCACAAAATATGAGCTGACTGTATCAGGTTTTCGTGGCAAGGTTTTGGTAATGGGGCGGCTACAGGCTTCTTGAGAAGATGTCAGAAGCTCCTCCTACGTCCGATAGGCCCAATGCCAGCTGACTCCAAGACAGACCTGCTACTGGTCAAGGCCAAGACCATTAGCAAGAGTAGTGGCACCTCTCTGATAACATATTAAAGAAGAGGGAAAAAATCCCTGTGCAACTCCAACAGCAGTCAGGAGACAGGAATAACTCTGCAGAAACCAAGGTCAGTGAATGAGACTGAGGAGTCGCTCCAGATGTCAGAGCAGACATTTCCCTGCAACCTGTAGTGAAGACCATGGCGAAGCAGGCTGTCCTCCTGCAGCCCGTGGAGGTTAACAGTGGAGCAGATATCCACCTGCAGCCCATGGAGGACCCCACAGTGGAGCAAGTGGCAGTCCAAAGGAGGCTGTGACCCTGTGCAAAGCCCACACTAGAGCAGGCTCCTGGCAGGACCTGTGAACCCATGGAGAAAGGGTAGCCTATGCTGGATCAGGTTTGCTGGCAGAGTTTGTGACCCTGTGGGGGACCCATGCTGGAGCACTCTGTTTCTGAAGGATTGCACCCTGTGGAAAGGACCCATGCTGGAGCAGTTCATGAAGAACTGTAGCCTGTGGGAAGGACTTTTGTTGGAGAATTTTGTGGGGAACTGACTGCTGTGGGAGGGACCCCATGCTGGAACAGGGGAAGAGTATGAGGAGCCCTCCCCCTGAGGAGGAAGAGCAGCAGAGACAACATGTGACAAACTAACAACCTCCATTTCCCATCCCCTTGCACCATTCAGAGTGGGAGAAGGTAGAGAATTTGAGAGTAAAATTAAGCCCGGGAAGAAGTTAGGGGTGGGGGGAAGGTATTTTGGTATGTAGCTTTTAATTTCTCATTATCCCACTCTGTTTTGATTGGTAATAAGTAATTTTCCCCAAGTTGAGTCTTTTTTGCCCGTGACACTAATTGGTGAGTGATCTCTCTTTGTCCTTGTTCTCAAACCATGAGCCTTTCGTCATATTTTCTCTCCCCCGTCCAGCTGAGGAGAGCAGTGATAGAGTGACTTTGGTTGTCATCTGGCATCCAGCCAGGGTCAACACACCACAGTGACCAAGGAACATACTTTGGTGGACATAAGCTCCAAGACTGAGCTCAAGGTCTATGGAATAGATTGGATCTTCCTTATTGCCTATCATCCCCAAGTTAATGGCTTGATTGAAAGAGTGAATAGACTGTTGAAAGAACAATTTAAAAAGCTAATCAGTATTAAAACTTTACTGCATTGGAATTCACATCTTCCTAATGCAGTTTTTTTGTTAAACAGCCAGAATATTCATAATAAAACACCCTATGACCATATTATAAGACCTCCACTAAAACACATGGTGAGAACTGAAATTCTTCCGGATGGTATCTCTCCCGAAATACTAACTACAGGGAAAATGGAATTGTTTACATTGACATTGCATGATGGAACTGCAACCTATTAGTCTTGACATGAAGATTCACATCATAAGCCCTGTGAATGTCATATGGTTCTGTTGTCTAAAAGCAGATTCGTGCCTGGTGTGCAATAATTCCACATACTCAGGAGAGATGTTGTGTTTATTCAGGCCTGGGTGCTCGGTGGACTTGCCACAGATCAAGCACACTGACCAGGGAAGAGGTTACAATCTTCATGCAGAAGTTACACACAAAATCCAGCTACCTGATATGTAGGTAACAGATTATCGCACTAAGTTGAATCATCCTTTTGGGCTTTGGATCAGAACTTACTGCACCTGTGCTAGTTCTTCTGGTGGTCCTTCGATGGTCTTTTGGGGGGCAGCCCCTTCCCCATTTATTCCTTATAAGGTATTGGTTCTGTTCAGACACAACAGGGTACTTGTTTCTCAGCCAGGTCCACTGTCCATTAGCCAAGAAGGGTGAACATCCCTGATTAAACGATAGTCACAGATCCTTCTAATTACATATTGGCTCTACTTCTAACATTGTTTATTGTTTTGCCAGGTGTTTGCATCCTTAATAAAAAATGAAAGGGAGAGGACAGTTTGTGAGAAAGGAGGACAGTTTAGAGAGGACAGTTTGTATCAGTTCTGTGCTTCAACTTATCCTCATGTTTTACATCCTCTGTTGATAATACATTCTCAAGTTCTTGTATTTCAGGTATATTCTTGTGCCTAATCTAGGGGAGACAGCACTGAAATGGTGTTACTGGTGTCACAGACCAAACATCAAAATGAAATTCATTGTGAAAAAACACAAGCCAGAGCTTTTCAATCTTACCCTACACTGGGTTATCAAACCCGGAGTAGTATTAGCTAGAGGAGCTTGAGCAATGGCACACACATGACTGGAACGAGATGACACTCCTGTTTTCCTCCTTTATCACAGATTGGCTCATCATGCTTTGTAGTCTTGTACTACATGTAGTCTTGTAACACATGCCTTGGTAATGTATTCTGTAGCAAATACAGAGCACTTGGCATGTGCCAAGTTTTAAATTGGATAAGGCAATTCCTGCCTTGAATTTAGAGATAATGGCTGAACACCAAAGAGCATTACAAAATCAACGGGCAGCGGACTATCTTCTTCTTCAACACCATAAACACTGTTCTGATTTAGAAAGCACGTGTTACTTCAATTTTACTGACGGACCAACCAGCATAGAAGATGACATTCAACAACAGCAGGCAATCTCAAGCTCCTCAAAGGAGCCAAAAGGGTTCCCAGAGGTCCTTTGACAATGATCCCAGAAGGCAGCCCCAGAAGATCTAGAAGCAAGTGCACAGAAACTGCTGTGTCATCTATTCCCTGCTGTTTTTAGCTGTGCTTACCAACAAAGACTTTTGTGGCTATTAAGTTTTATTAGCAATGGTGTTAAATCTTGCTGTTACTCAGTATTAATGTGATTGAGAATTAAGTTGGCAAAGAACAGGGTACCAGAAGGCATGTTGTAATAGTAACTTAAAAGCCAGTCTCTGCTGAAGAGGAAGAGCATGTCTAGTGATCCATTCCAGCAGATAAATACTGTTTTTATTCTGAACTCTCTGTACGGATCCATGTAGCCCATCATACCAACTGATAGTGTGATAGTGGCAACACCTGCAGTTTTTATGCTAGTGAAAGGAGTACTATAGCCTAATCTTGGCCAAGAGTTGAGTACAACACAAAGAGAGGCTGAGAACAGTGAGCCATGACAAGAGGGACCATGGACCAAGAACCAGGCAACAGCTGGATTGACAACTGACAGGAGAACCTGTCAGCAGGA
>NW_010414346.1:13926-15104 GCF_000710305.1 Buceros rhinoceros silvestris
GCAGGAACAAAGGTTCTGGTGGGCTTGTGACAATTGGCATAATTGGGAAGCTGTTGAAAAGCACCTAAAGTAACTAAGGGCCACACAAAGAATAGAAAAAGGGAGGAGCAAGACCTAGAGAAGGAAATGGAAGGTAGGAAGGCAACTGAGTTATTGCTGTCTTTAAAAAATGAACAGCTATAAAAACAATTATAGTAAGAAAAAGAGAAAAGGGAAATTGGGAGAAAAGATGGAAATTATGCTTATACAGGCTTTTTGCTCCCTGTCAGAGACTGCTAGAAAATTAATGGCTCAACATTGCTAGAATCTGGAAGAAACTGCAACATAACATCGACCAGCAGTAACCACGAGTTCCTCATTTCTCTAGAAGAACCTCTATTTTAAGCTAAAGTTCCAGTTGTTACGAGATGGGTTTTGGACATTTTGGACATTTTCCCCAAACTGAGTGAATAGTGCCAGATCCTGCATGTACACCTGGGTCTGGGGCCAAATAAACCTCTTCACTGTCGGTACTGGGTATGCACACCCCCACTGGATGGTGGCCAGGGTGATGGAGATCGGCTCAGAATGTCTCTGTGAACATTGTATTGCTGGACATTATGTAACAGCACGCCTCACAATGGATTGGTGTGACAGCAGCACAGCTTGAAAGAAACCAGCACGCCTCGCATTTGCAGCATATTGATAGGAGCAATAACGACTACCCCCATGGAAACAGACAAGTCGGATGTGGTGACCACATCCCTTGCTAAGTGTGGAGCTGATCCTCCAGGTGTGCAGCAACACAAAGGTATGGAACCAGACAAGCTGGATGTAGCGACTGCAGCCCTTGTTGACTCTGGAGTTGAGCCTCCAGAGCGTCCAGTCACCTGTTGGTCCACATGTGCAGTGAGACTGAGAGGAAGCCTACAGAAGGAAGAAGGCAGTGCCCTATGACCCCCAAAGACCCCCAAAAGTTACCTGGCACAGGTGCACTGAGGTGGTGCTGAGGAAGAAACTAATGTAAAGGAGTTCTAAGAATCTCTGCCCAAATGCTGAGAAAAAGGTGGAGACATGGACAATAAAAGGGATCATGGCATCGTACCACATTGGAATGTTCTCCCACCCATCCTGGAAGATGGACTGTCAGGACGCCACAGATCTCTGTGGTGGTACTTCTCTCTCTCTCTCTCCCTCTT